>NC_056747.1:1030783689-1030936189 GCF_019279795.1 Protopterus annectens | reverse complement strand
CTTGTATACGGATTATGCGTCATAAATGGCGTGGGCTGCAGACGAACCGACAATGTCTGCTCGATAGTCGGATGCTCTAACCACTACACTATTGGTGTTCTGCTTCATTTATATGTATACCCATGGTTCATAGTTACCCAAACACACAACTCAACACTTCACTAACACATCAGGCATCCATTTTCCTGTTGGGAAAACTGCCGTACTACACATGCGCCATTCCCTTCTGCTCTGGACCCTTGCCACATGTTGACTCACTCCGAGGATATTCAGACCTCCAAAGCGTATAGTCCTGGCACATATGTGTATTTGATTGTCAGGGTGTTCATGTGGTCATCTGGGTTTAGGCTTGTCCAACTGGGGACCGGAACTTCCCTGTACCTAGTTGAAAGTCAGACTTAACATGGGGACATTGTTAGTTCCACTTTTAGCGTCCTACCTGTGGTTGGGGATGCAGAGGTGTGCTCACCTCTAGCCATCCTGATATATAACAGCACTAAATATTACGGTGGGGTTCCGCTGCTGTGATCATGTTCATTCTTCCTATATATATATATATATATATATATATATATATATATATATATATATATATATATATATATATATATATATATATATATATATATATATATATATATATATATATCGGTCTGTAAATACACATGCATATACACCTACATGCTTATTTACATTTCCCATACCATTGAATTACCGTCGCGCATACACGCTTGCATACCCGCTTACGTGGTTGCCACCTTTTCAAATGGCCAAAGTGGGGCATTTTCGGGACACACATCAGATTTTACAGGCCGACACATACCCATGGTCCATGCAAAGGTTAGAACTTTACTTATTTGCCTAAATGAAAGCTTATTCTTGTAGCAGTTTAGTTGCTTATTCTGTTTCTTGTAATATTTAGGTATTTTACATACAGAAATAACTGTTTTATGCAACTGTTACATGAAAAATGGAACATAATTATTTCTTACAATCACAGGATATTTGCCATTGTATTATTTTTGGTCAGGACACAACTGCCCAAAAAGGGACTGTCATTCTCAAAGTGGAACAGGTGGTAACCCTACTTACGTCTGCTTTAAAGCGCCTTAATCACCCTATATCCGTCTGCCACTATGCGAATGTGTAAGGTATATATTCCTGATAATGCAAGTGGGGAGATGTGCATTACGGTCAGGTGTTTAATCCCAGGTCGTAGGTTCTGCTGGAGGCTGAGCAGTCTTGTGGACAACTACTGCTCATACAACTTGTGTCCAGATGTCTACAGGACTGGACATCGTGTCGTGACACCAAGTCTAATGTTTAGAACAGATACTTATCCCATGAGGAATATCCAAAAATTGTGGGGACCGATGACCTCGATTCTTTTGGCTTTACGAAAATGAGGTAGTGTATAAATGCAAGGGATACATCATTTACAATCCTGAGACTGCCTAGGGTGAGACTGCCTACTAGATACGAGTAGGGGTCACTATGTGCAGATATGGCTGCGCCAAGCTAGCAGCCTGAGTATGGTTGGTTTTGGTGGATGTTCAGGAAGGGGGTGTGTGCTGTGGAGGGGATGATGGGTATTCAATTATGTATCCAGGTGTGTTGGGGTTGGATGGCTCAGTTCAGGCCAGATCATTATGTGAGTATGTGCCGGTAACTTTTCTGTACATGTGTATCGCACATTTTAATGTTCATATGTTTGCAAGATTGTGTTCTACAGTATGGCCTGTCAGGTTGTATTGTGGATGTGAATGTTTGTTCTTTGGTTTTCCTTCTGATTCACCCACTGCTTCCTTGTACACCTCCAGTTCACCGGGTCTATATTAGAACATCGAAGTTTCAGGTCTTCGAATGTTCTAATATCAACACCTAGTAACCAAAAACCGGTAAGACCAAAAATTTAGAACATCGAATATTTTCTTTGGGAAAACATTTGCTGTTCCAAAACACATACACACAACACAAACACACCAAACACACAGCAATCCATACACATACACCTAAAATCTTGCATCTAAACCTACACTAAACTGTACATACACCACTATCTACCCACTTACCTTAACCCAAACCCTAACACTAAGGTCCATCACTATCGCACACACACCTCACCTGTGCCCTAACTCTAACTCACCTATCACACCCTAACCCTCACGTCCAAACATTCGCACACTTACCTGACCCGCGCCCTAACCCTAACTCACCTATCCCACCCTAACCCTCACATCCACACAATCGCACACTTACCTGAACCCGACCGTAACTTTCCACAGCAGAGCTGAAAATAGCAAAGTTTATTATTGACAACCAAATTCTTTCCCTAGGAAAGAATTTGGTTATCTAAAAATTCGCTATTTTCAACTTTTGGTTACTAGGTGTTGATATTAGAACATTTGAAGACCTGACACTTCGATGTTCTAATATAGACCCAGTTTACCTATTGTGCATCCAACCCAGTCTCCCCTTGGTGAATTATTACATTACCCGTCACCCCCCACCACACCATCCATCCCTTTTCTGGTTGATGTCTCATGGCACAGTCAACAGAACACATTGCATACACTACATATCTCTGGTACCAATATGGTTGTGAGGACTACCCTAGCATTTCTGATCTTCCACATGCTGTACTTTATGCACATAGGTACACGCAAATACTTATCTTTCATGACATGGTAGGTAGACCTGGGTAATACCCGTTCATCTTTGGGCCATCCTGACAAGGATGACTTGGACCGCGAATGGGCAGATATTGGGTGAATGCTCTGACCATTGGTAGGGTTGCCACCTTTTCGTATGACCAAGATGGGATATTTTCGGGACACACATCAGATTTTACAGGCCAACAAATACCCACAGTCAGTACAAAGGATAGTACTTTAGTTTTATGCCTAAATGTAAGCTTATTGTTGTAGCAGTTTAGCTGCTTATTCTGTTTTGTTTACTTGCTTATTCTGTTTCTTGTAACATTTAGGTATTTTACATACAGAAATAAGTATTGTATGGGACTATTACATAAAATATGGGACATAATTATGTCCTACAATCGCAGGACATTTGACATTTATAATGGTTTTGGTATGGACACAGTTGCCCAGAGGGGGACTGTCCCTCACAATGTGGGACAGGTGGTAACCCTAAACATTGGGCTAGGCTTAGCAATTGGCAGTGCACTAACACAATGAGTTTCACTTCCACTTGGTATAACTATCGACACTACAATGGAATACGGGCACGGGGTTTTAAATGTCATTTGTTCAAGGGATGGGGACTCAATATTCAGCTACGTGCCTTTGTGTTTACTTTTTATTTTGGTGTTCACAAAACTGTCTTGTATGCTTTGCATACATTTCAGTATCCACGGACACTGACAGGAGTGATTACTATTAGAGGCAGGCTGTACTAATCAGCTTTTTAGGTTGCGCGTATGCAGCCAACATGTTCACCCCTCCGTGCAGTGCTTGGACACACCCCCTGCACTCGCGCACGTTTCCTATGCACATGGTCGTTGCGGCAGCGCACCTTCATTAATATGCATGTGGTGCTGCTGCCCCATCTCTATGCCACACGGTCGGCACAAGGCTAACACCATCCTTGCGCAGAGCTTCATGAATCCCGGGGTATGTGTGGTTAATGCAACGGCATAATTTCAAGTTTAGTAGGTGGGATTTAAGCTCCTTTTTAAAACAGGGAAAGGAAAGGTTGGATCTAATATGGAGAGGGAGTCTGTTCCAATTTAGTGAGACAGAGTGTTTGTAAAGTAGTTTGCCAATATTCCTTTTGGGCTTATAAACTGAGAGAAAATGCTAATCAGCACTCCAGAGAGGCTGGGAGGGAGGAGTAACATAGGAGGTGAGAGCAGGACAGGCAGAGGGGTTGTTGAGTATGAAAAAGGTAGTGTGGAATTGTGATTGTAGGAGAAGGTGTGGAAATTCCAGCCACTGCAGTTTGTTTAGTGAGAGGCAGTGATGTGAAGAGAGTGGCTGGTTTAGAATAAATCTAGCAATTTTGTTGCACGTTTGCTCCAGTTTCTGCATTGATGTAGTTTGGATATTGGTAAGGATGGGGGAAGCATATAGAAGACTAGGAAAGAGAAATGCCCACACAAGTGTGCATTTAGTGGCATTAGTGAGGATGTTTTTGTTCCTATAAAGTAGTCCAAGGTTTTGGTGGGTTTTTTTGATGGCCTGTTATATGTGCAAGTCAACTTTTAGTTGGTCATCAATTATTACCCCAAGGAGTTTGGTGTGTGAGGCAGGGGATATAGTGATGCCATCTAGGGAGGCAAGAGAAAAGTAGAATTTAAGGTGAGAGAGTGTCTGAGGTAGTAAGAGAAGGAATTGAGTTTTCTTAGGTTTAAGGAATAGTTGATTGTTTCTGAGCCATTTTTCAACAGAGATAAAGGAAGTCTGTGTTAGTGTGTGTAGCTCAAAGACAGTATTGGAGATAGATAAGAGAGTAGAGTCATCTGTGTATTGTATTACAGATGAGAGACTGCAGGATGAATGTAGGTTATTGATAAAAATACTGAAAAGGAGCGGTCCAAGTATGGAGCCTTGGGGTACTCCTATCTGAACAGCAAGGAAGGGTGAGAAAGCCTGCTGCCATCTAATAGCTTGTTTTCTGCCAGTAAGGTAGGATTGCAACCAGCCAAGAGTAGAAGGAGAGAGGTTTAGGTCTGAGAGTTTGTTAAGAAGGATGGGATGAGACACAGTGTCAAAGGCTTTAGAGAGATCAAAGGCTGTCCCTGGTGTCTAGTGACCATGGAGAGGACTAAAGTTCTGCCAACCTGATGAGTTGGTTTCTGTGTCAGGGGTACAGTGATTGAAGGTTCCCTCTTTCTTAATTATTTAAAGTGTAATATTTAATGTGTGTACCTAGCATCTAGTGTTACCCCATACGTCTTAAATCTTTCATGCTACAAAATTGCTGCTCTTTTAACTTCTTAAGAGACTTAGGATACTATTTCATATCTCTGCTGTCTAGTGCTCTGTACCCCATTACTTAATTGGTGCTGCAAAACTGTTGTTTCAGTCACTTTTTTATGAGAGTTTAGAGTAATAATAATACAATTTTCTCCACCTGGGTTTGTTCATTGGTTAAGAAGAGTTCAGAGTATGGCAGCTCCACCACACACACATATGTGCACGCACAGACACACACACACACACACACACACACACACACACACACACACACACACGCGTGCGCACACACACACACACACACACACACACACACACACACACACACACACACACACACACACACACACACACACACACACACACACACACACACTATCACCTGAGACCAATCATTCCTCTGCATTCACTCACACATGCAGCAACACACATATACACATGCACAAATCTCTCCACTCTACCTTTCTACTTACCTCTAACATGATCTTACCCATTAGAAATAATGGGTGAACACAAACTTTTGGCTGATTCAATTAACTCAGCTGACCAAGTTAACTTTCACTCAGCTGCTTAAATGCCATACTATAGAGCACTTGGCTAATTAGCATTGAACTGCTCTTCTGGAATACTTCGTTAGTATATAGCTCAGCCACAGAAATGTCCTGCTACTGTAATCCTACAGACCATGTAGGGTCACTGCAGTAGGTTTTTCTCTGAATTAAAAAGGGCCACCACCAGAGGTAACATCCCATGTTAAGGCTTACCACTGGTGGCAATCCTTTCTGAATCCTTCCCAAAGTGTTTTTTTATTAGGACAATTATTTTTAAGGGACTTTGTTATTGCTTCACATTTGTTTGCTATGAAAATCAGTATTTACGTAATGTTTGGTTTTCTTTTTCTATAGTCTGACAGTTGATGCAGAGGGTTAAGGTTGTGAGCTATAGTTACTGTGATATAGTGTTTGATTCCATCAGCCCTCATTTGCCTTCAGTGTAATCTTAAGCAAATTACTCAACTAGATATTCCCCTTGGAATGCACATGAAAAGGGACCGAGTGCCTAGTGAGCCTACCTGTTTAACAAATGGGTATTATTATGATCCTTAATGTCATTCTGCCAAATAACCTTTATTCTGGATTTCCATGTCTATTGAAATGTGGTGGCAATATCTGTAGCTAACCTTTAATGAAGATTGCCAATAAAATGCAGCATTTCTAAGTTCAGTCAATAGATTATGAAGCATAATTTATTTTTTAATAAACATTGGAGACATTATTACTTTTTCTAACATTTAAAACAAAGAGTTAAAAGGTTACACTAAAAAAACAATCAGAAAAAGCTAAATGAAAACTCCAGCCAAGCTAGAACTTCCAGCGAGTGACCTCCCAATCCTCCTGTAACAGAGGCACATGGGATATATGCAAATGACCCTTATGAACATCAGGTGTTTCAGCTATATGGCGATTCTAATTGCCCATGACTTTTACATTTGAAGTCGTTTTAATGGACAATTTCAGGCCAATAAAGCCAAACCCCACTAGCTATGGATATGCATATTTCAGCCTTGTTATGACTTCATCAGCATAGCATAAGCAGAGTGTTTGACTAAGCTTAAGAAACACAGGGTTGTTAAGGGTCATTTGCATATATCCCATGTGCCTCTGTTACAGGAGGTTTGGTAGGTCACTCACTGGAAGTTCTAGCTTGGCTGGAGTTTTCATTTAGTTTTTTCTGATTGGTTTTTCAGTGTGACCTTCTAACTCTTTCCCCGGGATTCATGAACCTTGCGCCAGGCGCACGCATAGTGTAGGTGTTACAACGCCAAATATGGCCGCCGAGCGATTCAGGTACGATCCAATCCCACGTGCACTACCGGCGTGCGCCGGATCTGCGCCGCCTCCGGCGTAGGTATGCTAAACACCCCATGTGCGGTGTTGCACCATGCAAATGAAGGCATATAGCGATCCACGAAGTGGCGCAGGCGTAGCATAAGGCCACGGCAATGTAAACCAAAAAAAAGGTTTACATTTTCCCAAACATAACAAAGAAGTAACGGAAGGCTGTCAGCATCAGGTATCACACTGTTGCCATATGCCAATGGCGAAATACACAGAGAATGTCAAAAGAAAACATGCACAACATGTAAATAATAACATAAATGGTATGTCCACAGAAACTCACAGCAGAACCCCAGGACATGTTTGCAGAAGGTGCAAAACAATGAAATAATATGACAATGTTATAAAACAGCAGCGTAATACACATCACCTTCATAGCCACAATACACCATGGTATGCATGGAAAGCCACAACCACGGTGCAAGGGTTGCCAAGGACTCGCGGCAGTGTTCGGCGTGGTAACTATGAATTAGTAGTCAATGCCATGCAAATGAGGCAGATAATACTGAATCGCAAAACCCCCACCGGCGTAAGGCTGTACCAAACGGCACAGCGGTAATACACCGAGGAGTGGCTCAGAGGGAATACATGTCACCTGCAGAGGGGTGTGCCACTGTAGTAGGAAGCACATTGGAGCTCAGCAAACCTGGGCTGTACATTGCACATCACAGCTGCAGGACCGGCGTGTGGGGAAATAGTTGAGCTGAGAGCACACAATGTGCGCAGAGGTGCATGTGCACGAGGATGACTACGTTCCCTTAACCCAGTCATGTGACGCTCGCCCCGCAAATAACATCGGAAACAGGAAGGTGATGTTGAGAATATGAGGAAATGTGGAAGAAGTGTAATTGGAGTAGTAATGAGCAATCAACACTAATCAACCCACGAAGGCCAATCGGCGGCAGCTGACAACTCTGCATGCAGAAACCCGCAAAACAGGATAGGGGAGGCATATGAATGCAAAGAAAGTAGGGGAGGTAGCAGATTGCAAAGAGTGAAGACCTGACACAGCAGAGCCAAGCAGACAGACAGCATAACGGCGGCGGCACACAAAACGCACGATATGCCATGTCCCAGAAACTACACATGACAGGGCTCTGCAGGATGCATGCCAGGAAATTGTAGGTGCAATGTGCAGAAATTGTAAGGGAAGGTCCAAAGGTAATCCATTGCAGGTAAGAGTAATGCAACACCAAAGGCAACAGCGTTGCAGTGCCAACGGTAAAACACGGAAGATAATCCCCAGATACGGCCGCACAGACACACCCTATGACATCACTGGCTGTACAGCACAACAGTATAAAGTGTGAATGCATACAACACACAGCCGTGTATTCCCAAACGCCGCACCATAGGTGTAAACACACGGGGAACTTTTAAAATGTACATGTTGGGTGCTGCCGTGGCCGTGATCCATCAGCATGTGTTAGAGACAGACGGTGTTGTGGAGGAGGGTGCCGACAACTACCGTAGGCCTCAGAGGAGAAGGAGAGTGTTCAGATCAAGGGTAACCTATCAGGGGCTACAAGACCTGGAGATAGTAGAGCGTTACAGGGTGGATAGGGACACGTTACAGCAAATAGTGGAGCTGTGCCGGCCACGCCTGAGAACAAGAAACAACAGAGGGGAGCCCATCCCAGTGGACACAAAGGTATGTGTAAGCTTGCGAATACTGGCCACAGGTACCTTTCAAAGGCCAACTGGGGATATAATGGGCATCTCACAGGCATCAGCATCCAGGGTACTACACCAGTTTCTGGATACCATGTTACCACATGCCAATAAGCATATATACATCCCCAGATCTCAGGAGGAGTTGGCTAGCAATATGCGCCACTTCCACCGTGTGGCACAATACCCGGAGGTACTGGGTGCGATAGACTGTACGCACATACAAATCAAGTCACCACCTGGGGAGCAGGGTAGATGCTACATAAACCGCAAGGGATTCCCCTCCATCAATTGCCAGGTCATGTGCAATGCACAGGGCATTATCATGGATGTGTGTGCTGGCAGCCCTGGAAGCTACCACGACTCCCATATCTGGCATGCCTCACAGCTGTACCAGGTATTCGCCAGGGGGGACATCCCACAAGGCCACCTTGTGGGGGATGCTGGCTATGTACTGGAGCCATGGATGATGACTCCCATCAGAAATGCACACACACACATGCAAGAACGCCATAATGAGGCACACGCACAAACCAGAATAATCATAGAGCGTGGTTTGGGATGCTGAAATCACGGTTCTGGTGCTTGGATACATCCGGTGGAGCCCTGCAGTACTCTCCAGGCACATGTGCCCACATATTCATAGTATGTGCCATGCTACATAATATGATCCTGCGGAAGCAGCTGCTGCAGGGACATAATGGTGAAGGGCCACAAAGCCTACCACAACTGCCAAGGCCAGTCCAGGCACAGAGGGTTCAGGACCATGAACACACTGTGCCAGCCCCAGTAGGCAGACGGAGGCGTACCCAATATGCCTATGCCCTGGCAAAGAGGGAACGTATAGCACATACTCTGACAGCGTAGGCCTCATGGACTGACACCTCCCTACCTGCACACACAGTGAAATGGACGGCACACAAACATGACCACCCATAAAGTGTACCGTATGGGTGGCCCCATGTGTGATTCCAACATAGGCAGCCCCCAAACACTGTACACCCAACAGCCAGTGGAGCATGGAATGCCAACACCTGAACCGTACGCGAGTCCCACAGCAGACGGCGTTGCTGTATGCTGCCACGTTTGCCGCAAGGTGTATACATATAAACATGTATATATGTGCATATACATATATGTAGATAGATATAATTACATATATAGAAATATATGTACACATATACATATAGGTACTACAGGTAAGACAGGGAATCAGAGGGATGTAAGGTGACAGAGATGTAACACGCGATATCTGTACATAGTATACATAGTGAAACGACAACCTGAGCATCCGGGAGGTTTAACAGAAGAGGATACCGCCAACCATGGAAAGGGCAACATACCGAAATGCATAACCGCGAGTCGGAATGATCGCCAGGCCACAGTACAGTAACAGTACATGCACAGGTAATACTATGATGATATGAGGGGGAGGTAGACACCGCCGCCGGTGACGCGGCCCACGCAGGTACTGTGTGCAACCGTCCCCGTGAGTGCCGTAGTATGTGTATGTGTGCGGTGAGGGTGCCGTGTGTGTCGCCAAAGAGTGTAATGTGTGTGTCTCCGTAATATGTGTATGTTGGTGCCATGTTAGAGGCAGAGTGGAATAATATGTGTAGGCATACGGTACATTAGCCACAGGCATATGTACACCAGTAGTCCCAAAGTAGTAGTGAGAGCCCCACCCTGGCTAGGCGTGTGGCGACGTATAACGATACAAAGTGACAATGTCCCAGATTGTAGCACAGGAATATACTCCACAGGAAATGGAAAGGACGTATGTACTAATCATGACCGTATATATGACACCGATATGCTAATTGCAAAACGATACATTGGCAAAGTCACACAGCAATAGGTATGTAGCGCGGAAATACGTATGTGCTACCTCAGTACTGACCGTGGCCACGTATCAGCCCATAAACACTGCTGTGTGTTCTCCCAGTGTCAAATAAGCAATCCCCACCTGAATAGGTGGCAACCACTGGCAAACAGGCCATCCCAAGAACAGGACCACAATGACTGTAAATATCTGGGACAGAATGACAAGGGATAGTCGTCACGTACAAACAACCGCTGATATACCACAGATGTGACGGAGGAATACATGCATGAAGCACACATGCAGGCGATACCAACACCACATGACAACAACACAACCTACACTCCCAGACCAAAAGACAATTAACTGTCAACTCCCCAGGCAGGGATTGAGCACACAGACAACCATGCCGTGTATGTAGAGATGCAAGGCCCACAACCCGTATCCGTCACCTACAACCTCCGATATCCCCCAGCATACATATTAAAGGGATACAAGCCGTAATAGCAGCACAAACATACAGGCAGTCAATGACATCTGCATAACCGCAACATCTCGCGTGGGAAACACAATCAACAGCGGATGCATACTTGCATGCGTTGTTTAAAGGAATACAACAGCTATGTTACACATCCGAATGCAAAATGCCATCAACAGACGTCAGGACAGGGACACCCGCATGTCGAACCAAATACTATACCCAACACACACAATCCACGGCTAACACCACTGCGAAATGTACCTGTCGCCACACATAGCGGCTGCAGTTACACATAACATAACACAATACAGACCATCTCCACAAAGGTAGGGCAAATAGCCAATGCCCAGGTGAGGAATCCAACCATACCCCAGTTACGACGCGTAATGTCCGAATGGAGTCGATGCACAGGTGATATGCGCACAATTACACACTGAGGAACAGCAATTGGTGGGATGAACCCACATGTTGCAGGTATCAATGGATATAAGGATGACTCCCAGGATATTCAAACCGTATGCTCATACCGAACCAGCAGTGTACAACTGAAAGAGTAATAAATAGGAATACCGATACACGGAATGAAAAACGGAACGAAACACCGACAAGGTATGTAGAACACACGATATGTACGGGTGTGTAACGCATGATGTGTATGACGAAGCTGTACTGTATGGGAATGGTGTTTGTAAGTAATGACAGTTGTCCATAATGCAGAGAGTGGTGAAAGGTGGTTATGTAGTGATATCCTGCTGAGCATACCAACGACTGTGGACACCGTGTGCACAGCAGTGGGACATCATGTACACTGCCGAGACACCACAAGGGCTGCCACAGGGGGGAATAAGAGAGAACAATGCCAGACCACACGCCGATGCTGGCAGTGGATGTCCAACAAGGAAGTGCCATAGCAGGGGATAGGACATGTATGTATACTGTCACAGCACTCATGTGTATGGGCATATACTGTCGATGTCATACATAATGTGCGCCCGACGTGCATGTATGCCTTGCAGTAGGGGATACTATGTCAACTATGTGTAATGTAAAGCTGTCATGGTGGATATGACAGACATTATACACAGTATCACAGGCATATCATGCATAATGGAGGTATTGCCTATTGGTATGTACAATAACAGGATACATATGGCCTGTAGGTATGGGACAGAGTAGTAGCATCATAGCCATCCGAAATGGAAGGAACACCAAGTAACCATGCCCAAACGATCTGCAGCAGGTGCATCATGGACAACAATAAAGTCTGGCAGGTCCATGTGTAAACACATGTGCAGTGTACACAGTAGTGTCACCTCCCCATGGTAGTGTCCTGTGAACAGCAGAGGCGGGTGTCAACTGCATGTCTACACAGTACTGCTGCTGTGGTGGTACCATGAGTACGTGTCACTCAAACAGCAAGGGAGCTATCACATGAACAGTGCCACTGTGTGTCCCTGTGGGATGTGCACAGGACCTATGTTCCACAGCATGGTGTGTGTTGTGTCTGCGGAACTAACACAGAAGCCCAGCCCATGCAGTGTGGCATGTGTGCACATATCCATGAGCAGTCCGTTCACACTGCCCACTGCAATTGTCATGTATGAGGAGTATATGCATCAGTAATGCGGAGGACATGGTCCGTGTCAGAGTAGAAGACACCCCTGTGTATGTGGTATGCAGATGTGTACAGATGTGTTTTCTGTCTGTCAGCCACATATGTAAACCGTCCGAGCCTGGTACACATCGTGGCATGACAATGCTGTGCCATGTAAAGTCGTAGCCGTTGTGTAAGGTACACCATAAATGTGGTATTGTACCCTTGACCGTGTGTAGATGTGTGTATGCCACAGGTACAATGGCTACCTATGTACCAGCATCACACACAGTACAGATAGGTGTGGCCCTGCAGAAATGTATCCATGCCACAGTGGAATACGGTAACCACAGGACTGTGTGGGGCATATGTGTGTACAGCAACCATGTACAATGTGATATGTTTGTACGTGGCCAGTATCCATGTGATAGTCAGTGGGTGAATGTTGCTATGCAAAGGTGATGTGCATGCACCATGTGTCATGCATCCTGATGCCATGACACCCACATGATGTATCTGCCACACTGACACCCGTATGGTCATTATCGGTATGAGCTGGTGGAGCTATAATGGCGCCAGGTATGTAGATGTGGGATATCTAGGCATGGACAGTACTCTGTGACAGCATGTTGTGTATGTAAGCAAATAGTGAACATGAGGGGCCCCATGACTGAGGACTGTGTAATGCCATATGTACCTGACATGTAGTTGGTACTATGATATGCTTGCACCACTGTGTGTCCTGTCCAGGAGTCATATAGCCTAACATCCTGAGACACAGGGTATGATGTGCAGGTGGATGTGTACGTTGCCAATACCAGAACATGGAATGGTGCTGAAGGACAATGTGAGGACAACGTCTGATGTGTTGGCCTCTGTACCACCCCAACCACCCATGCAATGGTACGACAGGTGGCCAGCATGTGTATGTGGCATGCTGTGGCACACAGAAGCCCAACAAGGGTGCCAGGAAAGGCATGGAGGCCATCAATGTGTGCGTGAAGCACGTTCGTGAGGATGTGCCCCAGTGCCATTCAGAACGGTCCAGTCATGGGTGTATGAATGCAGTCCCACACGTGCAATGCAGTGCCACCCATGGGTAGTGCGAGAGATGTGGCTGTGCAGTGGTCAAGGTACACAATGTCTGACAACAGGCTAGCAGTGAATCTAGTGGGCTGGTGCAGAGACACATACCAAACAGGTTGGTGGGACATAACAGCTAGGGACATCGGAAGGTGACATCGGGCCAGTGTCCCAGGACATAACGTGTGCATGTCAGTACCATGTATGTGTCCACAGGGACACTACGATGTCCATGTATGGATTGCAACCCTGTAGTGAGTGAGAGTGTGTATTGTTGGTAAGTACACCATCGCCTGGCACGTTGCCAACATTATCTCGGTCTGCAATGCCTGGGTGACTATTGTATGTGACATTGAATGTGGATGTAGCCAAACAACACAGACATACCACCACACTGCCTGAGGCCCCACACTGCAATGTGCGGCAGTCATGTGTAGGTAGCTAGCCTTGGAGCATGTGATGGACCTCGAGGACCCACCATGGCTGACAAGTGATGCACCCCACACATGTGAATATACACCACTGTGCAACAGTCTGCACATGTGCCCATACATCAGATGTGCATGGAACATGACCACCACCGTGGCGTCTGTGAAAAGGTCAGTACCACCATGTCTCTGTATGGAATAGCATGGTCCCTACCATTGTGTACATGCTACAGAAGTGCACTGTGGTATGTGTCAGCATATGTATGTACACTGTCCATCTTCTGGGGTGTCATGCCATTAACAACTGCTGTCAGCAGATGTCAGTAGTACTGGCTGTAGTACACAAGTTCCGTGTATGCTGCGATGGGTGTGTGTCCAGGGTGTGGCTAGCAGGGCCATGAAGCATATGTGTTCATCCACCAAAGGGGGGATAACCCCAGGTGCAACACACCTGACACATGGAGGTATTGTGAATGCTGAGGGTAGTGTAGGTATGGTATGTGTTGTGTAATGTGTCAGCCAGCTGGGTGGAGTGCATGCCTCAAGCATGTGTAGGTACATGGGTGTCCATTCTAGGGAAGTGTGGGTTGCTGTCAACACATGGCAGTATCAGCTGTCTGAGGCCCAATGTACAGTATAACAACACAGACAGCATGTAACCTGTGGTGTACAATGTCAACTCTGTTGCGTGTTACAATGTGTCTAGCGGTCACAAACATGGGTATCTGCACATTGAGCACCTATGATGCATTGTGTTCGGCAACTATCCAGGATGTGTGCAAAACACTGTGTGATGTGGGATCCCCTCACCTGTGTGTGTTGCAGTCCAGGTATGTGCCTGGGAGGTATGATCCGTGTACAATCTGTACTTGCAGGCATGCTGCGCAGAGCATGGAGGCAGGTCCCAGTCACTGCAGATAAATGTGAGTGGTGCACTAGTGTGTGTGCCTTGCTTGTGTGCAGCACAGTGGAAGGTGCAAGCATTGTCCCACATGACCCCATGCCGTGCCTGCCTGTTACAGCCCTGCTGGAGACAGTCATGTGACACCGCCACAGAGGCAGTATAGCATGTGAAGATGTACATGTGTGCTCCACACCCCAGGCAGATGGCCGCAGGTCATGTGTGCCACAGCAGTGTGGTCGACCAGGACTGTCATAGCGGTCAGATACCACATGCCTGTATAAGTACAGTATGAGCATAGGCAACAGTTGCAGTGACACAGTAGGTCAATGTACAGTGTCCCTGTGTTCAGACCACTGCCTACTGTACACTTGGCTAGACACACACCCAGAGGGTGAATACACCTGTGAGCCATCACATGTCCCAGTACACGTAGCCTGTGTAATGCCATCACAGGGCGGTCACAATAACATGTTGTATGAGAGATATGTTGTACCAGGTGATGTGTCATGTGTGCATATGTTGAGTTGCACAGCTGTTCACACATCCGCAACATATCAGTGCATGATGCCTAGTGTAACATGATGTGTGGAACTGCACTGTGATCCACAACAGGGTCATCCGAGACAGGTGTGTTGTGAATGGTGTAACCCATGGTTCCACGAGATATACACCGGTGCTGTTGGCTGCCATGCTGGGGGCCACCAGTGGTGCCTACAGTGGTCATACAGACATACTGCACACATTGTTCTGGCAGGAATGTCCATTGTTGTAGATGATGTGTTACTACGTGAAGGTAGGTGTGTGTTGTGAATGTTACCCATCCAGATGTGACCATCAGGTGCAGTCATGGTTGTCGACAGCATCACACCCATCCACAGCTGTCAGCACCCTGTCCCCAGAATGGGTGTCAGCTGCCCTCGTACTGTGTGACCTATGTGCAGATGGCTGGCTAACAGTGTCATCTAGGAAGGCTATGTGATGGCTGGAATACGCTGTTATAATGTATAATGATGGTATCCCAATGAAGTACATGGAATCACATATAGTAAGCCATGGCTGGCATGTAAACCATGTACAACAATGACTGTGTGACAGACACAAACAATGCGGAGCCATGTTGAACATGCACCCATGAGAACACCAAATGAGGTATGTTGCACATATCGATGTACAACTGTCAGCTATGGGCACAGCATGGATGCAGACGCACATCCCCCACAGGCAGTACCACTCCATGTAGGTAGGGGGGCATTGCACGAGTACATGTGACAGTTGCTGTACCGCCACATGTACTGCATATCTGTCATATAGGGGTAGCAGTGGTACGTGACTGTTGGACATGCCTGTACATATGACCATGTCCCACAGGATATGTGTTACGTGTGTACAACACCTGTTGTACCGTCATCAAGCTGTGAAGTGTATGGCTGCCAGTGTACCTGTGTGACATGTTGTGCAATGGGTGCAAAGGTACGCAGTAGTGCATTGCATGTCCACATGTCCCACACAGGTTCATAGCCTGAACATACAATACAAAGAGGGTGTTGGATCATAGCAACCCACAAGAGGAGATGGGTACGGGTGGCAACCCACTACCACCTGTCCAGGTAAGGTGTGCATGTCCATGACACATTAGCACCTGAGATGTTAGCAGTACAGCTGTACAGGGCGGCATGCATATTCGATCACTAATACCCCTGCGTGTTCCACCACTGGCCTGTTGACAGACAGACACCAACACAATGTGCAGCATTGACATGTGCACAGCACATCACTGCTGGCTACTGTAGAACAGGTTTACCATGTAGACACGTGCACAGAACATCTGCGCCAGCCACAGTCAAACACGGTATGTGTTGAACCCCACCATCATTGTAGCCCATGCCACAGACAGATGTTCATGCATCTGTGTATGTACAGCTGGGAATGTCCCTGGCCTAGCAGTATAGCTGTGTCAGTGTTGCGAACAACATACTGAATGGGCTGGGTGTGTGAGGTGTGCGTCATACGTGCATGGTCCGATGGATGATACCATCAGTGCCCCCGCTATGTGAACATCCCTGTCCCCATAAATGGATACCTATGCTGTGCCCAACACCACGGTCCCTGTGGGAGGGATGGTGCTGTGTGGTGCACCTGCTGACATGGCGGTGGCAGCAGGCACTGGATGTAGACATATGTGGTACCCATGTCAGGCCAGGCTACCATCCATGTGCACGGGATATCATTGTGTGGGCACATACAGCACTGTGTTGAACAATATCACAGCACATAGCACCTGTCAGGGTAATGTGTATGCATGGATGTGCAATACCAGCATGCACCATACACACACCCACCAAGCAGCATGCTGCCTACCTTGCAGAAGGCCATTGTCCACACCATGATGATAGACATGTGTAATGTCCATATACACATAGCAATGACATATGGAATGGACAGCCACCCTCCCAATATCAGTACCCCCCAGGTGGGACACATCCCTGTGCCATGTATGTGACATACCCTGCCATACCATGCAGCCCTGTCCAGCAAGGCTGCACGTGCCATCACAGTCATACATGGTGCGATGGCCAAATGGCACTTGCACTATCAACCGTCCAGAGCAGTAATGTGGCACTGATGCACCTTGTGGTGTCACAGGTGCTGTGTGTTGGCGTGTACAACGTGCGCGCGCACATGCTATGTATGACCATCCCTGCTAATGTCATATGATTACACAATGTCCCATGTGTATCACATGTGCAATACAGGTGAGCCGTGGCAGGTTGTCCAACACCTGTACAGTGCTGTGTAGATGTACATGGCACAACACATGCATGTACAGGTGTCCATGTGTATGTGTGCAGTGCCACCGCTGATGTCCATAATGGCTGTGTCCATGATGCCTAGCGACATATACACAGCATCCAGGTGAACAGTAGAACTGTGTGCACATTGGGACACGTGCCAACTGGTATGAACACAGGTGCAGGCAGGTACACATGTCCACAGCAGGTTACCATCAACATGGTGTGTGTACAGTGTGATGAGTTGACACACAGATATGATATGATACCCGCTGCTTAACAGTGTGACAGCAACACGTCAGCTGTGTCAGTGCCATGATGCATCGCAGAGATTACTGTGCAGATGTCGTACATGTCATAGCAATGTATGTCCAGCGGTATGCCAGTACATCAGTGTAAATGTGACCTGTCACCATCATTATGTCTTACAGATAATGCCTCATTCATGGCTGCCAGCCTTCAGCCGCCAGGAGGATGACGTAATCATACCGTTGCTCCATGACAACTATGACCTGCTATTCAGCCATGTTCCACAGCAAGCACAGCAGTGGGATGACCTGTGGCAGGATATGCGCAGGAGGGTGAACGACGTGGGTGGCAACAACTGCACCTACCAGCAGATACGCCGACACTGCACGGACCTAATACGGCACGCGAAACAGCGTGCTGCCGCAATCGCCAGAGAACAAGGTGGAACAGGTGGTGGGCCACCAACCCAGCCCCCACTCACACACACAGAGGAGCTCCTGGCCAGTCTGGGGACACCCAGGGAACATCATGCAGAAACACTCGCTGCCATCGTGGAGGTGGGTGTCTCCCAACCAACGAGCCTGGAGCTGCCTGGTAAGTCAGTCTTGCATATGTGTATGATAACTGCCGTAGGTGTGGGTGTCACAGTACACCACGTAATGTACCAACACATGCCAGGTATATGGCCACACAAGCCGCATACTACAGTATGCTACATTGTGTTTGCAGACATGTGCATAACACATGCCACCACACAGGTACATGATGTGACATGCACAGTGCTTACTGTGGCTACAGTCATGGATAATGTTTATACTGTTGTGTCGCCCCTATACAGGTACCTCTGGCATGTCGCACAGCCATGGGTCCGTCGCAGGTGAGACTGTTGTTAGTAACAGGCATGTTACAGTGCACAGATATTCGCCATGTGGCCAGGTATGACATGCACACCTGGGTTCTGCTCCAGTCACGGTATACAGGTTGCACCACCAGACACACATGCCACCCATGTACAGTAGATACAACCGTTAGTATACACCGGCATGTAACCACAGAACCTGTCAGTGTGATATGTGCAGTCAGCTATGCATACAATGGTGGAGGTGTTCTACAATGGCTGCATATGTAGTATGCATTGGAATGCCATTTGTGGTACACACACAGTACCACATAATGAGCTGTGATCTGGCCAGCACACAGGTGTTACCAATGTGACATATGCCCCTGCATTGTGTGCACACATTGTGACACGGCACATGACATGTCCCACGCACGTGGTGTTCTGTCTGCAATATTGTCACACCATGACATGACCTACGCCCGACATAGCAGACATCCACACTGTTGTCTGCATAGCCCTCTGGATTGTGACACCTCCGACTTGTATGGGTGTATGTCACATGGGCCACCACAGGGATGGGTACACGATGCCCATCACACACAAATGTCCATGACCCAGTCAAACATGGCCATGGGTGATACCTACAGGCATGTTGCCACACAGTACATCTGGAGTGGATAGACACCGTTGCACATTGTCCACACATAGTGCGGTCATAGCTGTAGTGGACCACCTGTACATTTGATGTGGTACACCAGATAACCAGAATGCCTGTCTGCAGCCACCGGAGGTGCCACCAATGTCTACCATATACATGCTGTGGAACAGCATGACTGTGTTGCAGACATGGCAATGCAATGCGTCCATGTTATGCATCGCACAGAAACATACCTGTGTCCTGCTGCCATGCAGTGGCACAGTGCCTGTACTCCCCACTGTATAGCTATGTACACGGCTCACACCAACCACACCTGCACAGACATCTTTGTTACACATGCATTCTATCTGTAGCCTGTACACATAACACTGCACTGTGACATCCATTATGATGCGGTGCATGTGGTGGGACACCATTGTCACATGTCCACATGTTATCGCACATGTTGGCGGAGTACATGTCAAAGTGACACCAGCCATGTGTACTGTTAACCTGCCTGTGGCCACACGGTGTATCACGGTGATGCATGCAAACTACCATGAATGTGTGTACTGCATGCCTACTGAAATGACACCTGCTTGATGTAGTGTGCACCCCAGGGCAGTATGCATACTACCACTATTAATGTCTGGCCTGCATTCACTGAGCTGTGGTGTGGGAATGCTGCATGCCATCTGCAATATCACATGCATGATGTGTCTGCGTGTGTGTGTCTGCGTGTGTGTGTCTGCGTGTGTGTGTGTGTGTGTGTGTCTGTGTGTGTGTGTGTGTGTGTGTGTGTGTGTGTGTGTGTGTGTGTGTGTGTGTGTGTGTGTGTGTGTGTGTCTGTGTGTGTGTCTGCGTGTGTGTAATGTATCTTACAGTATGTCTTTGTATTCACAGGTGGTGTAGGTGCGTTCCCCTCCTGCGGTCCATCTGATGCTAGTGTCCCCACAGATACTAGCGGTGATGACCATATGCATGAGGCACAGGCAGGGTTGTCAGGGGCAGAAGCTGTGCCATTGGTTACCATCCCACCTATGTCCCCTTCATCTCCGCACACGGTTCTGATGCCGACACATACCACATCACCGTTGCCCATAGAGGAAGGACAGTCAGCATCTGTTGGCATTGAGCAGGAATGTGTGGTGGCTACAGAAGGTGCGCGTACACACCATGTTGCCAGTGTAATGACTGGTGATGTGCCACACAGGCATGTGGCTGGTGCTGCTCGTAGGAGGACCTCTGGCAGACATGCACCTGCTGTACAGGGTGCAGCAGATTGTATCACCAGACGCATGTTCCAGACTGTAATGGCGGCACAGGCACGTGCCGAACGGCAGAACCAAGAAGGGCAGAGGCTGCAGAGGGCCGCAATCCATTCCCTAAATGAGAACATCCAGTCATTGGCGAATGCTCAACAGCAGATTGCTAATGTACTGGATAGGCGATTAGGTGAGATGGTTGGAATCCTCGACCGAGGCATGTCAATCCATGAGCGTGAGCTGTCTGTGCTGGAACACCTGGTAGGGGTGAGGCACAGGACACGTGGCCGTAGGCCAGCAACACCACCTAGTGTAGGTCGACGTGTGCGTGCCACCTCCCATGCCCACTCACACAGTGCCGGTAGCAGCAGCAGTGCAGCTGGTGCTACACCAACCACACCAGGACACAGCAGGCCACGTGGACGTGGCCCTGGCCGGTCCCAGCATGGACACGGTTCCAGCGGACATGTGTCATCGGAGAGTGGCCACTCCATACCTCTACCCGGTAGTGCCCGTGCGACCCCAGGCAGGCACGGGTCACGTGGCCACAGACGGACACAGTGAGCCATACAACCTGCACTGTACAGTCTGGGGCTGCCAAGTATACCCCGTGTAGGCATCACAGATGGCTGAACTGTGTACACACATACCCACACACGGCAGACACAACTGTAGGGCTCCACCACATCCACATGCATTCTGCACAGTCATGCCCAGTAAATGCACCGGCCCTTGCACCGGCCCTTACACACACACATGATGTCATCCATTGGTACAGCCTATGCCCCTGGCACACATATCACCCTGTGCATATGATGAAGCCTCTGCTGCATCACTGTCATCCACACCATCGGTGCACAGTTATGCAAATATATTCTGATGCACAGGGTGGACAAGATAGTGAGAGGTGTATGTGATACCTGTGTATGCATAGTGTGTGATGTGTATGTTGCAGTGGTTGTGTATGACAAGTGACAGGTGCGTATGTGACGTGGGTTGTGTACTGTCATCATGCAGCAGACATACCATGTAGTGCAGGTGCAGCATGCATTGAGCTGTGTACACGGTATGTCTGACGGTTACATGTGTAGCACCATGTTGGTTCTGTTAACCTGTATGCCTCATATGGTGTACTCGCATGTGCCTACTGGGAGCACTGTTATCAGTCCCCCACATGTAGCTGTGGGTTACCCACAGGCACATCTGGCAATATCAGCATACCACAGGTACCCGCAACCTGCCTGGACACCTACATAGGTACATAGGTGCATAGGTACATACCAGGCTATGTGCCCTATGGCATGTGTAAGCCTAGCCAGAGTGTGTGTGGCTTTCACCACCGCTTAGGATGAGGATACTATATCCATTGGTCTGCTGTCCCTCTGTCCAGCAGTGACACAGAGATGATGCCTGGGGCATACCTACAATCTCCCATCCACACGTCAGGATTACTCTTGGACAGAGTCAGTGAGGGGCTCTGCTTCACAAGGGCTGGGAATCTGTTCCATGGTGTAGGGAGTCTCTGGGCGATGAACCTGTCCCTCCAGCACATCCTATTTATGTCCGTGTTGAGGTTTCTGTCTGTTGCTCTCGTGCCCGTGGTTGTTTGGATCCTAGGAGGTGGAACATGTCCATGACACCCAGGTCGGACATGGCCGTGTATGTCAGGCACAGATCACCTCGGAGCAGACGGTATGAGAAGGTATACAGCCGGAGTCCCCTCAGTCGGGCAGCGTGTGACATATGTTTCAGCACCTTTATCCCTGTGTTGTGGAATGTTTGGGGTCCTTCCGAGTGCTGCAGGTGTCAGGTTAGGTACATTCCAAATGTGGCATTGTACCCAATCATTGGTCTGATGCGTGAAGAGTACAGGGGTACAATGACCTCCCCTGATGTGGATGTGAATCCCTTCATGACCAGGTGGGCACAGTGGAATGTCTTCCCAACCACATTGGCAATGTGAGTGTCAAGAGAGGTTACTGACAGGTTTGGTACCCAGGTCCCTGATCACGTCCACCATGTTTAATGGATTACCACCTATGTGGTAATTCGGGGTGAACATGTCTTCCACAAAGGGTAGGTCTATACCTTCCTTGGCATGTAGCTTCAGGCCATGGCTCTGGCACCAGTTATCCATTTCTATGAGACCTCAGGTGGATGTCCGTGTCTGATGGGGTGTTGGGTATGGTGGCTGGTTTGCAGTCATCTGCATACCTTGTCTGCCACAATCCCCCTATGTTTGCATGCACATCGGAAAGTTGAATGCCAAACTGGAGGGGGCCCAGGACTGAGCCCTGTGGGCCACCACTCGGGACCAGCTTGGAGTCTGACATGGCACCAGGAACACTAACCCTGTGGGTTCTGACCTTCATCCGGTTGGCAACCCATCGTGTGACATATGTCTCTACATCTACGCTGGTGAGCCTTTCTATGATGCCCACGTGGAGTGTGGTTCGAACGCTGTCGCCAGGTCACGGTAGTCTGTGCAAACCGACGTACCCCCATCAATGGCCTTAGTGACTCCTCCAAACAGGTCGACCAGGTTCAGGAGGCAGGATCTGCCCTTGACTAAGCCGATGTGGGTATGTTCCAGTATTTGTCATTCCCCAATGTCTTCATTTATGGGCTCCATTATGGACCCCCTCCATAGCTTTGCAGACAAGGCTTGTCAAGCTTATAGGGCAGGGATGTACAGAGTCCGTAGGAGCACCGCCTTGGTGGAGTGGGACCACAGTTGCCGTATGCCATCCATCGGGTATGTAGCCTGTAGTACGGCTAAGATTAAACAGCAGCCTTATGTGCGGGGTAAGGCCCTCATTGAGGTTGTGTAGCACACAGCCAGGGACACCATCTGGTCCCATTGATGCTGTGTTCACTGCTTTACAGATATCAGCTCTCACCTGGGCATTCGAGATGTTTGGGAGGCTAGACTCTGGTGGGATAGATACTCCCCTCTTGGGGGGGGAGGGAGGGTAGATGTATGCATGGAACCTGTCTGCCAGTTTGTTGGCAATGTCTGTGGGTTCAGTGATCATTGTACCATTCTGGACTAATTCCGAGCATAACTGTGGGCTTCCACCCATGTTCCTACCATAGCTAAGGAAGGCCTTATGGTTGTCTTATGTGTCCTTTGCAAGTCCAGTCCCACAGGCGGCCTTGGATGATTGTATGAGTGATCGTATGTTACCGCCAGTATTAATCAGTGATGCCTTCCCTGGTAGTGATATTGCTCTGTCATGTAGTAGCTTTCACCTCTTGTTGTACGGTTTGTTAATGGCTGGGGTCCACCAGACCATGTGCCTGCCTTTGGTGGACAAGGTCCTGATGTTATCAGGGATCGCTTGATCCAGACATTCCTGGGGGTGCTCATAGAAGGCATTTGTAAGGGTTTCAGCAGCGTGGCCTGTGTTTACCACTGGCATGGAGGCCTTGTAGGGTACCACACCAGTCGTATGACGTGTGGGGTTCGCTGTGGAGAGGTCTTCACTGTGGTCTCCCTTGCCGGTGTTGGGTGCAGGATGCGGATCTCCAGTGAGATCACTATATGGTCTGACCTCACTGTTGAGGGATGTACATCCTGTGTGGAGCATGTCATCCCCATGTGTGATGATCAGGACTAGTATACTTCCTCCCCTTGTGGGTATGGTGCATGGTTGTTCCACAGCATTCGGGTGTATGAACACCTGGAACCTTTGGTGTAGGGTGTTGTGTCCTGGGTAATGTTCCCGGTCTATGTATGGGTGGTTGATGTCACCCAATATGATGGTGTTGTGAGAGCATTCATACTCCCCAGTGTCTTCAGGAAGGCTGTGCAGGTATCCTGGGTTTGGGAGGGTGGTCTGTAGCATGCAACAAACTGTAGGGCAGTCCTACCCATGGTTAATTGCACCTGGATGGTCCCCGCTGCTACGTGCATTTCTGCCAACCTGGAGGTGTGGGTATCCTTCATGGAAATGGAGACTCCCCCTCCTTCTGTGTTCAGTCCGGGTTATGGTCCTGAACGCGTGATATGAGGTATGACCTGATAGTGCTGGGGTGCTCTCAGGAGCCCTGAACAATGTTTCAGTCACAGCACTGACATCGATGTCCTCCATACTGAGGAGGGCATTTGAGGGCATGCAGCTTGGGTGTAGACTACTGGCACTGAGCAGTATTACCCTTTCTTTTTTCCAGGTTTGTAGTCTAGGGTGGTAGGTTTATCATTCCAGCCTTGCCTGCAGTGGGCACTGTGGGGGTGGCAGGAGCCTTAGCCAAACTCTTGAAGACCAGGGGCGACAGGTGCGAGCCATCCCTTGCGAAGGGGCGTGCCAAGCATGTCATCCCAGGCAAGAGGAAATTGGATCCCCTCAGACTGACACCGGTAACCAGGCAAATTATCAAGGGTGATCATTCGGAGCCAGTATTGCGGCATCATACTTGATGAGGGTGGGATACTGCCCAGGGTCAGTGACATGCTGGCCTGGGCTACACAATCTGAGAGCCCCTCTATGTCTCCTTTCATGTATCCCAGGGTGGTATGTCTCCGGTCGTTGACACCAGCATGGACAATGACCGCTTCATACTTGTACATGCTGTGGAGTGACCTGACTGCATGTGTTATGTGGCAGATTCCAGCGCCTGACAGGCAGCCTACTGTGATCATTCCCTTGTTCAGTCTGGTGGGTGGGACGTCGGTGTGTCTGACTATGGCGTCACCCATTACAAGTGTGTCTGGCATTGTGTGTGGCCTTTGGGGCTGTGACTGTTTAGCACACTGACATTGAGAACTATGTGTTGCATGTCCTATGTCTTGTGGAGGCAGTTGCTTGGGTGTCTGCTTCGGAGGCCTCGTTAGGTTCATTACATGTTTTAACAGTGCCTCGAGTATGTCTTAGTGTGTTCATGTGTTTGTTTAGCATTTGTGATAGTTCCATGTGACACTGGGTTTGTGGTGTGCATGGTGTCCTTCCCTCCCGCTTGGTCTTGCCGGTCATGGTTTGAGAGAGCTCAGCCCCTGTCTGGCTATATAGTTGCATCTCTCACATGTATTATGTTTAGTGGGGGAGGTGCGGCTTGTCCGTGTCCATGAGGCACCTGTAACATTGCCTCAGGATGCCCAGATTCACCATCTGAACAGGAGAGGTCGCTAGCAATTGACCCTTCGACATGCCAGAGAACGTGAATGCATTTGCTGTGTAACTGGGTCAGAAGGCACCTATAGGGAAGTGGGTACTCAAGGGGATTCTAGGCTAGTGTAGTACTCCATCTAGTATACATGTACTTTACCTATGTAGGAATACTATGGGAGCAGGTGCTGAGCTTTTGTGATAGAGAACAGACAGTTGAGATTGCAAGTAGAGAGGTTCTACATGTAAACCTGCGGAGCACGGAGCCAGATATAGTGTAACGTTGTTTACGCGGTACATGACACACATGTCCACACATATACTGCACCTGATGCCTGTGGTCTGTGCCACAGGCTACGGTGGGCAGAGACATCACATACATGGCATGACACAGTACAGGTATGGTGACATTCTGCAGGTGTCGTACACAGTGTGCTGGCAAATGACCGCAGGTGTCACCTGTCAGCTGTGGTGCACGCTGTGCAGCAGTTGGATGCTGTACCGGTACAGGAATATGTCCACAATTGCAGGGTGTACACCACTATGGCACACACTCCATTGTGTGCAGATGGGGACACCTGCCTGTGTGGTCAGCACCCTCACAATACAATGCACCCACACGCCATGTCACAGGGGGCGGTCTTGCACAGGTGGCCAGTATGGCTCACAAGTATGGCATTGACAGGGTTGTACAATGCAGCACCAGTACGGGATGGTCACCCTGTGTGGTTAGTGTCCAGTCACAACACTATATCTGCATACACCCTCACAACAGGCAGCAGACATACACACATGTTGACACACTGACATGGTGGTGACCACACATGTCTACACGGAGGGACGACGTGTTGCATGTACTGCACCATCCACATCCATGCACCCCACACTGAGGTATGTACAGATCTCTACCATGGTGTACAGTGATGTGTGGCACGTGGCACATAGTCCCCCCGATCTGTGGCATACATGGGCACACATTCCTGCACACATGTCGGTGCTAGGAATGCCACACCCGCTATATGGGATATGTGCAGGCGTGCAGCGGTATGTAGTGCATCGTACCACCACTGTATCCATCAGCTGTGCCGATATATGCACTTGGGAGGTGGTAGGGGTTACAGTGGCCATGTGACATATGGTCGATGACACCTGACCGATGGGTATGCATTATGGCAGCGCTGTCATGTAACGGCGACATAGCAGACTGTATGCACATGGCAGGGTAGGATGGTGTGTGACACACCTGTGACCACCACCTGCACACATGCATGTGGACAGGTGTTTAAACACATGGTGTACACACATACCGCCATGCGTGCTGTTACTATGCCACCATATGACGCCCCCCATGATGGGTATGCATGTGGTAGGGGGTTGCAACTGTATTATGGACATCGGACACCGCTCATGCATGGCTGCACCATGCACAGTACACATGTCACATGTATCCCCTGTTGCCATGTGTGTATGCATTGCTACGTTGTGACATGTGTGTCGACATACATGGAACATGGACTGTGGTATGGTATCACAGCTGTCACAGGCAAACTGTACAAGGGTATGTGTCCCAGTCAACACCGCTACACCCTGTAGGGGTGCATACCACAGACATGTGTCCACCTTCCATTCGTGTGTGTATTACCACATGCGCCAGTGTTATGCATGTGGTACATCACAGGCTTCGTATGTGTCCTGTGTGCAGTCCATGCACACAGCCAGGCAATCACATATATGACATATCCGGACTTTGTTTCACTGTGGTACAGCTGCAGTCATGTGTCATATCTGTGTCAGGCCCGTGGTATGTGTGGAGCACGCCTGTCCATGTATACCGATATGGGTGGACTACATCACACCTGTGGGATCATTGATAGTACATGTGTACTCTGCATGACGGACGTACACCACCATATAGACCTGTGGACATATGTCACATGCTGTTGCTAGACCGTGAGGCATACTGCTGCATAGATGACATGGTGCTGGCATGGCAGCTACAGTGTTCACTGCAGTGTGTACATGTTCAGCCTGCACCCGTGACGCCTGTGATGTCATCTGTGTGTGTACGTGTAACTGCATGTGTGTCCACCCTGTGCATGTGTACGGGTTTACCTGGCCATGACTTGCGGTGTGTGCACTCCGCCTGCATGCCGGATGGCGCCAGAGCACATACTAAGTGTGTGAGCATGCCCGGTTGCTGTTGTGTGGGTGGACACACACGACGGTCCACAATCTGCCCTTCCATGATTCCACCCCATGTGTATGCATGTCTGCACTCTGCAGATTCTAAGTGTCTGAGCATGCCCAGTAAGCAGCTGTGTAGATGGACACACAGTACAGTGCACACCGCGCCTGCCTGCTGATACCCCATGTGCATGTCTGTTTCCCCTTCGCAACCGCCACGCCTGTGAGCATGCCCGGTTGCTGTTGTGTGGGTGGACACACACGACGGTCCACAATCTGCCCTTCCATGATTCCACCCCATGTGTATGCATGTCTGCACTCTGCAGATTCTAAGTGTCTGAGCATGCCCAGTAAGCAGCTGTGTAGATGGACACACAGTACAGTGCACACCGCGCCTGGCGCTGATACCCCGTGTGCATGTCTGTTTCCCCTTCGCAACCGCCACGTCTGTGAGCATGCCCAGGTTGCTGTTGTGTGGGTGGACACACACGATGGTCCACAATCTGCCCTTCCATGATTCCACCCCATGTGTATGCATGTCTGCACTCTGCCGAGTCTAAGTGTGTGAGCATGCCCAGTAAGCAGCTGTGTAGATGGACACACAGTACAGTGCACACCGCGCCCATCTGTGATGATACCCCGTGTGCATGTATGTTTCCCCTTCATGACCGCTAGGTGTGAGGGCATGCCCAGTACGCCATTCGGGGGTACACAGTACAGTCGGCACCGATGTCTGCTACTAGGCGTGTAGCCATGGCCAATGACATCCTGCATAGCCATGGTGACCATCCAGGTGAGTCATATGTGGTTGGTATGCCACAATGGCTGCCTACATCATGCACGCCAGTTGCCCTCTCATAGGGTATACTGTCTGTGGTGCATCCCGTATCCATGTCGTGATGTTGTGCTCCGTAGTTAGTTGGTATTCCCGAGTGCAGCACTACCGTGTTACTGTACGCCCACCTTGGGATGGTAACATGCTGTGTGACTGCGCACTCTGTCTTCATTCCCTATCGGCTGCCTTGCCTCTGCAGATGATATCACCCACCTAGGGTATGCCTCCTGACAGTGCTGTGCTCAGTAATCTCGGTAGCGCTGCTCTGTAAATGCATCATGCTGTAGTGTGTTCATGTAGGTAGGCGAGGTTCAACTCCGCCATTCCCAGTGTGTGTGTGTGTGTGTGTGTGTGTGTGTTTCCAGCTGCCCTTGGTGAGAGTAGTTCCTTTAGTCGCTTCGCAACACATACCTTGGCTATTGGCATCTATTCCTTTACGGATGATGTCACCCGCCTAGAAGTATGCCTCTGACAGCTGTGCTCAGTAATCTCGGTAGCTGCTCTGTAAATGCATCATGCTGTAGTGTGTTCATGTAGGTAGGCATAGGTTCAACTCCCGGCCCTTCCCCGTGTGTGTGTGTGTGTGTGTGTGTGTTTCCAGCTGCCCTTGGTGAGAGTAGTTCCTTTAGTCGCTTCACAACACATACCTTGGCTATTGGCATCTATTCCTTTACGGATGATGTCACCCGCCTAGAAGTATGCCTCTGACAGCGCTGTGCTCAGTAATCTCGGTAGCGTTCTGTAAATGCATCATGCTGTAGTGTGTTCATGTAGGTAGGCATAGGTTCAACTCCCAGCCCTTCCCCGTGTGTGTGTGTGTGTGTGTGTGTTTCCAGCTGCCCTTGGTGAGAGTAGTTCCTTTAGTCGCTTCGCAACACATACCTTGGCTATTGGCATCTATTCCTTTACTGATGATGTCACCCGCCTAGAAGTATGCCTGTGACAGCGCAGTGCTCAGTAATCTCGGTAGCGCGTTCTGTAAATGCATCATGCTGTAGTGTGTTCATGTAGGTAGGCGTAGGTTCAACTCCCGGCCCTTCCCCGTGTGTGTGTGTGTGTGTGTGTGTTTCCAGCTGCCCTTGGTGAGAGTAGTTCCTTTAGTCGCTTCACAACACATACCTTGGCTATTGGCATCTATTCCTTTACGGATGATGTCACCCGCCTAGAAGTATGCCTCTGACAGCACTGTGCTCAGTAATCTCGGTAGCGCGTTCTGTAAATGCATCATGCTGTAGTGTGTTCATGTAGGTAGGCATAGGTTCAACTCCCAGCCCTTCCCCGTGTGTGTGTGTGTGTGTGTGTGTGTTTCCAGCTGCCCTTGGTGAGAGTAGTTCCTTTAGTCGCTTCGCAACACATACCTTGGCTATTGGCATCTATTCCTTTACGGATGATGTCACCCGCCTAGAAGTATGCCTCTGACAGCACTGTGCTCAGTAATCTCGGTAGCGCGTTCTGTAAATGCATCATGCTGTAGTGTGTTCATGTAGGTAGGCGTAGGTTCAACTCCCGGCCCTTCCCCGTGTGTGTGTGTGTGTGTGTGTGTGTGTTTCCAGCTGCCCTTGGTGAGAGTAGTTCCTTTAGTCGCTTCGCAACACATACCTTGGCTATTGGCATCTATTCCTTTACGGATGATGTCACCCGCCTAGAAGTATGCCTCTGACAGCACTGTGCTCAGTAATCTCGGTAGCGCTCTGTAAATGCATCATGCTGTAGTGTGTTCATGTAGGTAGGTAGGTTCAACTCCGCCCTTCCCGTGTGTGTGTGTGTGTGTGTGTGTGTTTCCAGCTGCCCTTGGTGAGAGTAGTTCCTTTAGTCGCTTCGCAACACATACCTTGGCTATTGGCATCTATTCCTTTACGGATGATGTCACCCGCCTAGAAGTATGCCTCTGACAGCACTGTGCTCAGTAATCTCGGTAGCGCTCTGTAAATGCATCATGCTGTAGTGTGTTCATGTAGGTAGGCGTAGGTTCAACTCCCGGCCCTTCCCCGTGTGTGTGTGTGTGTGTGTGTTTCCAGCTGCCCTTGGTGAGAGTAGTTCCTTTAGTCGCTTCGCAACACATACCTTGGCTATTGGCATCTATTCCTTTACGGATGATGTCACCCGCCTAGAAGTATGCCTCTGACAGCGCTGTGCTCAGTAATCTCGGTAGCGCATTCTGTAAATGCATCATGCTGTAGTGTGTTCATGTAGGTAGGCATAGGTTCAACTCCCGGCCCTTCCCCGTGTGTGTGTGTGTGTGTGTGTGTTTACAGCTGCCCCTGTAGAGAGTAGTTATTTTAGACGCTTTGCAACACATACCTTGGCTATCGGCGTCTATTCCTTTACGGATGTTGTCACCCACCTAGACGTGTGCCTCTGACGGTGCTGTGTTCAGTGGTCCACGTAGCGTGTTCCATACCTGTGTCATACTGTTGTGCGGTTGGGTAGGTGGGGGTAAGGTCAATCCCCATGCCTGCCAGCTGTGTGTGTGTGTCTATGCTCCCAGCCGCATGGGTTCATAGGTTATGGCTTTAGAGTTTCCGCAGAACACTTATATCCTGCCGCCATCTCTGTGTTTGTGGATGGTGAGACACAGCTCGTGGACTGCCTGTGTGCCTGCTGTGGTTGGCGACCTCTGTAGTGTGTTCTCCACGTGCGCCCTGCTGTGGTGTGGTGGGGTGGTGCTGTGTACGTTACACTCCCGGCCTTGACACATGTGTCCATCTGTATCTCTCTCAATGTATGTATACATACTTATGTTATGCCCATAGCGCTGCTCTTGCATGGACAGCTGTCTGTCCCATGTATCGCATATTTGCATGGCTGACACATAGAACTGTGGTACGATGCATATCCACTCATTGTCCATGCAACGTCCGTATTCCAGCACGCCCTAGAGACATCTTCTGGATATCGTGGCAGACAGCTATCCTTGTTGTACTGACACTGTACCCGTACACGCCATAAACCTTGTGTATAATTGCCTGTTTATGGTGTGTGTATGTCTATCTGAGCTGTATGCATGGTCGTGTGTATGTCCCGCTATAGCCGTCTGTGCAGGTGTCGCCACTATGGGTAATCCTTGTAGACCGCTGTTTCATGTGCACTTCAGCACATACCTGCAGACCGTACTACCCTCCCACGGCAGCTGCCTTAGATCAACCGCTGCCCTAGGCGATAGGGCTCCATGGCGCCCACCACCACAACACATGGTGCCCCCATCCTGGTGTACCTACATGACATAACTACTAGAAAGGTGGCCCTGCTAGTGCGGCGCCCTAGGCAGCCGCTGGATTGGCCTATGCCTACGGCCGGCTATGAGCACATCCCACGGCATACTTTTACATTCAGTGTTTTACAAAGGCTAGATTTTAATCCCAGAGGGGGGGACCTTATCAACTATACTTTAGAATGCGGATTGAGATGGATTATTAGGTGGAGAGTTGACCACACACCAGGGCTGAATGATGAAGCACAGATTAAGCCTCTTTTGAGAAGCAGGTGGCTTAAACCCAAATAACAGGAATGTAGTTTAGGTACAGATATACATTTAACACCTATTAGTCCACTCTTTCAGTTGTTTACCACTGTTTTACATTGATATAATATACATATCTTCTATATATATTGTTAGATTTTTAATTGATGAGTATTAGGCATAGTACAATGTAATATAATACATGTTTTAATAGGATGTTTTTAATGATGTTAATATATGTGTGTGTATTTAACATTGCATCTGCGCTTTATATGCTGGGGTTAATTGTTCATTGTTTGATGAGAAATCGACCAATGAAAGTGTAAGGAGGGATATTTAAAGCCTGGATGCTTTTATGTTATCTGTAAGTCTGACTGAGCCTACGGGTGAAAGCGCTTACTTGTATATAAAGGAACCTTTTTATACCATTTGGGCACTGTCCTGGACAATTTCAACGTTGACTGTTTCATCTACCTATGTGTTTTTTGGATTGTGTGCCATAAGGTGCCAGCGGTTATTTTATGTTGATTAGGTGTATTCCATGGTCAATTGACATTAATCATATTAATTCATTAAAGGATCTTCTTTATAAGTGGGAATGCCATAGTTTAACCATCCTATGACCTTCCTAGTTGAAGTTGTTAGTGAGCCATTAGTATGTGTTCCACAGGTCGCCCATTTGTTCCGCATTATGGAAGCGAGTGATCCCCATTCTGGTGATGGCAGATTGAGAGCTGTGTACGCCGGTATTCGCACGACGGTCTGACTTTGTCTGGGGAATGTCTAATGTAGTCCCTATCTGTATTTCCTGTGCTATGCCTTACTGCAGCTGTGTAATTCCACCAGGTTTCCAGTTATGGGTGCCATCTTGGTCGTACGCTTGTCCATCCATGGGAATTGCCTACTGGACACTGATATAGGGCTGTACACATTTCACACCTGCTTTTAGCATTATCCGTGGATGCTTTGCATCATTAGTGGGGAGTAAGGCATGTGCTATACCCACATCCCTCCCACGGGCGGACAACGGATTATCTGCCAAACAACACCGAGCCCCATTTCTGCATACCCAGGATCCCATGGCTGCAACCCTCGACGGTACACATTACACATCCTTCATGTGTGCGGACTGGGATGTGGACGCACTTCTATGGACTCGACAATCTGGGGATTTCTGTTCATATGTCCTGCATTTCATGGACACTTGTCATCAACCTTAAACACGCTGGTGGTGCATATGTCTAGCTGTGCCGTAGTCACGGCTGTCATTTCTTCTGGGTCGAACGCAGCTGGTTGATATTGCGAACGGATCAATTTTGGAGTCCTACAATGGACACCAGTGTGCATATGTAAAGTGTAGAACTTGTTGGACTGTCACCATCTGGCCAGTGGTTTTGACTGATGCTGTATGTTCCCCAATCGCAGATGTCTGTTTGACTACCCATATTATGTATTACTTGGCCTATCTATATCCATGTGCCAGTAAGCGGAAATACAGCAAACCTTGAGTCCTGGTCATCTTCATAAAAGACATTATTGAACATAAACCAGGCCAAAACGGACGATGACAAAAACGATACACTCCACAGTCAAAAGATACTGAGCTCTTTCACCCACTAACATGGGGCATCGTCAGAGTACGAAATACATTAGATAGTCATCCCTTATATACTTCCTTCAGAGTCAGTTTAAAGACAATTAATCAGTAAACTTGCTCATAGTTAAGTGGACAGTGCTCCAAGTCTTAATGATAAAGTGACATATACAAATCAGTGTTGCATACATTACTTAATGGAAACAATAATACAACAACAATGTGTTAATATAAATACAATATTGGTCAATACAATCAGTATATTGAAACATAGTTGATAATTGTTGTGAGTAAACCTTAGAATGTAGTGTGTTGATAATGATATTGGATATTAATGTGTATAATTGTTGCATTAAGATTCCAAATCATAGAATAAATAAGTACAATTAAATGCATATTTTGTATAAATATGAATGTAAATAAGAGTCACAATGTTAAATATGAATATGACTGTATTATAACTATATCAATATGATATGGAATAAACTGTAGTTGTTTACATCTTGTTTTCAAGTGACAAATCTATGTCCATGCATCATATATATGGGCCGTCGGACTGCTGTGTGTAGATATATACATGTAAGCCCCTTGTGTCATACCTTGCTTTGTTACTGTCTGTGGATTACCTGTGTACACACATCAATTACCATGCCATACCTTTCCACTGTACAGGTTCTGGCATGGTGTACGGCTGGTTGGCCCTTAATCTTGCTGTATGTTACACTGACCTGTGTCTATCTGGCAATTCGCTGGCGTGTCATGTGAGACCTTCTTGCTTCTATAGGGACCTGATCCCGTAATTGTGACATGCTTCCACTGGCCATATATATCTCTGTCGTCTGGGATCTGTGTGTAACCAGTCCTTTCAGGACACTTTCTATTGTTGTTCTTTTTTGGTTACATATATGAGTACTTTGGTATGTTGTGCTATTATTGTGTGTGGAGCATTTCTCCATGGGCCTCTGCTGACACTGGACATATATCCAGCTAGCCTAGCCCGGTCAACAAGTGTGAGCCAACTGAACACAATTCGTACGAGGGCACCTTCTGACAAGTGGGTCGGGTTACAGATGCATAACCTTTGTCAATCCATACCACTAACACAAACGTTATTCTATCCACATTCTATGTTTGTCTTATCACATAGCGTGTGCTTCTCACTATTTCTAACGGTACTTTACATGGCATTGCCCGATTCCATACTTTCAGAGGCTGACAGTTTTGAGACAAGTATAATTGACGTGGAGGACACAGCCTTAACTTTCCCTGCTGTGAGCGGATCACACACGCACATGCGCACTTGCATTTCCTAATTGTGGGTTACGCGCAGGCGCACATGCATATCCGTATTCTGTTTAGATATGTTTACTGGGTCTGTGTGGTTACGTGGTCTGTGTTAGTTGTGACTGTTCCGGTAACATATCTCTGATCCGGTTGACAGATGTGTGCGGAACGCACTTTCACCTTTACACATGTAACAGTCTTTGCGGCATGGACGCATTACGTACACGTTCACATTTATATGTTCTATAGTCGTAATTCAAACGGGACTGCATTCACATTTGCCGGTTAGCTGTTTGGTCTCATTTATATGCATACCCATGGTATTTAGCTAAATTTACATATCCACCCCCCCCCGCACTCACGTACGTCACAGGCATCCATTCTCCTGCTGGGAAAGGTGCGGTACTACATGTTAAACATTCCTTATTACCTCCTGCTCATGGACCAGGATGCATATGTCGTGACCGTAGGGATATTCAGATCACAGGGGCTTATATCCCCTACGCATACACGCCTTCAATTGTCAGGGTGTTCCTGTGGTGCTTTGGGTTTGGTCTTGTCCGCCGAGTGTACGGAACTGCCCTGACCGTGTACGAATGTCAGACGAGTCACATGGGCACGGTTTGTCCATGTCTATGATACCATATCCCCCCCCCATTATTCCTTAACGTGTGCGCTGATTGGCCGGTGTGCCCGTTGTAGATTTTGTTATAGTAATTGCACATGGTCTGGTCGACCGGACCTATTTCCATTACTAAACCTCGGTATTTATAACCTGTCTCGCTATATTACATGGGTTTAACATTGCGTGACGGCTTTCACTGAGCCACGGACATGTCCGTTGCTTAGTTTGGGGCAGTCCCACTCTGCTACACACATTTAACTTGGCGGAACAGGTTGAACAGCTCAGCAACGGGGACATTGAGCTCTCCGTCGCTGTTTAGTATTGAATCGCTATGTTGACTTTGTTTCACATAGCGAGACAGTGTCGACATTGGTAACGGACATCTCGCGCAGTACGTCCGCACTGCCGCGGGTGCCGTATGTCTGCATTTGGGTGGTGGACAAGCATTATGCTGTGCCATTATGTCTGGGAATATATGGTTTCTTTCCATAGATGATATGGCATACTAGCAATGACCCATGTCTGGGTGTGGGTACTGCTTCGGCCTCGGGAATGCACCACGTCTGCTGTGGGTATATCTAGCATTACCCACATCCGGCCGTGGTTTATTGCTATGATGTTCCATGTGTACGGACACGTGTGTTTGGACAACCTACAATAGCTTCTGCTATTGGCATACAATGCTGTGGGTGGTGCCAGTTACCATACATATGCCTTTCTCAAAGGCCGACTTCACACTTCTAAACACTAGTGTGGTTTCCTTTAAGGCCCCTGAGCCAGTGGTAAACATTACTCAAACCGCTGAATCACTTACATATGCCTTCTACCAGCACCTACAGGACGGCATGGATCAGGCATTCCCATACAAAACTGAGACTCTTTGTACCACAGCCAAGCATCCAGTCTGGTGGACCCCGGCCATAAACAAGCTCTACAACGAAAGGAGGAAGCTACTACAAGATAGAGCGGAATCCTTGTAAGGTAAGACACCCTTGCTCATTATATGTGAAGAACTACAAGCTCTCATGAAATCATCCAGGGCAAATTCGACAGATAAATCACCAAGGACTCGACAGACAATCATAAGGCCTTCTTTAGCTATGTTAGACACCTGGGAGGACACTCCCAGATATGCTCAGACTGGGTTCAGAATGATGTGTAGATTACTGAACCTACACACATTGCCAACATACTGGCTGACAGGTTCGGTGCAAACTTCTCCCCCCCACATGGAGAGATATCTATACCAGAGGATTGTAGCCCCCAGAACATCTGTAACACACAGGTGGGAAATGCTCTCTCCAAGGCAGTAGACACAGCATCCATGGGACTAGATGGTGTCCCAGCTGTGTACTCCACAAACTCAATGAGGAATTAAACCCACAGTTAGGACAGCTGTTTAATCTTAGCCTCACCTCAGGATATGTACCCAGGTAGTGGCGCAAGGCGACTGTAGTCCCACTTCACAAGGGTGGTGCCTCCACTGACCCTGGTAATTACCGTCCCATTAGCTTGAAGAGCCTTATCTGCAAAGCCATGGAGAAGGATCATAATGGAACTCATAGATAAAGACATAGGGGACTTGCATACTTTGGATCCAACCCAGTTTGGCTTGGTCAAAGGCAGATCATGCCTTTTAAACTTGGTTGACTTTTAAACAGTCACCAAGGCCATTGATGAGGGTAAAGCAGTCCATACAGCCTACCTCGACCTGGCAAAGGCCTTCGACACAATACCCCCCTCAGGTATCATTGATAAACTCATCAGCTTGAATGTAAACCCATACATCGCAAGATGGGTTGCAAACTGGCTAAGTGACAGAACCCACATGGTCAGAGTTGCTGGCGCCATGTCAGACTCACAGCCGGTCACAGGTGGTGTCCCACAGGGCTCAGTCCTGGGTCCGCTCTTTTTCGGCATCTACATTTCCAAAGTACAAGCAAACACAGGGGGGTTATGGCTGACAATGTTTGCAGATGACTGCGAACTGGGTGCCATAGTCGGAAACACATCTGACACAGATATCCTTCAGAAGGGCCTCACAGATATGGATGACTGGTGCCAGAGACATGGCCTACAGCTAAATGCCAGGAAATGCATAGTCATACCCTTCGGGAAGAACAAGGTTACCCCTAGCTACTATATAGGTGGCAATCCACTGAGCACAGAGGAGGTTACCAGGGATCTGGGGACCCAGGTTGTCAGTAACCATTCGTTCGACACACACGTTGCTAACGTAGTTAGGTAGACCTTCTACATTACCCACCTGATCATGAAGGGATTCACATCTAGATCATGGGAGGTCATCATCCCCCTGTACTCATCACTCATTAGACCTATGATTGAGTACAATGCCCCGTTCGGAATGTATCTGACCCAACACCTGCAGCAGCTGGAAAGGCCCCAACAGTTCATCGACAAATGGATGCAGGGTCTCAGGAATATGTGTTATGCTGCCCGACTGAAAGGACTCCAGCTCTATTCAGTCGCATACCACTTGCTCAGAGGTGACCTGTGCCTGACATACAAGGCCATGTCGACCCCAGATTTGATGACTATGCTTCACCTAAAGAATCTAGATCCCTCAGAAGCACAAGGGCAGGTGACTTAAACTTTGACATGGTCATTAATAGAACGTGCTGGAGGGACAGATTCATCACCCAGACACTGACTATGCTGTGGTACAACATCCCAGTACATGTGAGGCAGAGCACCTCGCTGGCCTTGTTCAAGGGGAATCTTGACCAATGGATGGGAGATTGCAGATATACTCCAGGGATTACTTCAGTGTCACTGTTTGACAGAGGTACAGCAATATAATAGGCATAGTTTTCTTCAAACTGAAGGGGTGGCGAAGGCAACATAACTAAGGGCTAGGCATATAGATGCCCTTGGGCGGATAGCCTACTATGAACCTATGAACCTATGAACCTATGTTCATAGTTTGTCCCATTCACACTTGTCTATCCCCTGTCCTCATTCGTATGTGGATATTTCTGTGGCACATGATTGAACTATGTATTACCTGCAGGTATGCTGTGTACAGTGCACATATGTCACGGTTGATTACAGTGTATCTGTGTACCTACCTCTGTGATACTGAGGACTACCACACATCCTTCACAGCATTACATGCATATGTCCATACTATTTTTTGTTGGCCTGTGGGGGGTTGTCAGGGCAACGGTTACACGTGTCCCTGTTTGTGCACGCATCATGGTGGTCTTTGACCGGCCTCCGTTGCTATCGTGGGATGGACGGTGGTGTTGGTGTGTGTTTGGGTTGTGTTTCCACTGCCGGTACGTCAGTGGGGGGTGGGGTTGGCACATGTTCCTCTTTGCAGGGGGCCCCATCCTGGACATTTGTGTCATGCATCGACACTTGACACATGCCATATGTCCTGTGATATTCCCACTGTCGTGTATGCCTTCCTGCATTACTACTGCGTGTTACCGGCAGTTTGTATCTGGTACGCATGGCTATTATGTTGGATAGCTTAGCCTATTCCCATGATATGACATACCCATTCATCCAGGCATATACGTGTTATTCAATCCTTTGCATTGGCCGTGGGTGTTTGGCCATCTGGCACCACTATTATCTACGTGTGATGTCCCACCTTCACCTTCTGTGCATGTGGCACCCTGTTGGGTTGTCCTGCTTGGTGGGCAGATGTTCCGACCTATGTGTTGTGTTTGACATGTCTGCATAGCTAATCATCGGTACAGTGGCTGCACATACTGCTTTGTCCAGATGTGTACAGTTATGGACACCGTGGCGTGTGAACGCCTATGGGGTTTCGACAGGTCCATACCACATGCGGGATGTACACATTCTGCCGACACATTCACATGCAGCCATTTGGATATCAGTACCTGAGGTGGGATGTTGACATGTGGGGTACATATTTGCCCGCGTGGCACTGCCTAGTACAATACTTCATACTACATTTGAGGTATACCCACTGTGTGTAGGTGTGCAGCTGCGCAAGGCTGCTAGCTGGGTTGGGTGGACGGTCGCATATGGGTGCGGGTTACGTGCTATGACGGGCTGTTGTGTATTACATTTGCATGCATGGGTTCTGCTTCTGGATATTACGCCGCATACGCCGTCCTATGTGTATGCGACGGGCACATTGCTGGGTGTAGTACATGTTGCTATGCACATGTTTGTCTGTGTTTAGGGTATCTGGTTTCCTTCTGGTTGTTATATAGACATGGCTGCCCGGCTGTGTACTCTCACTACTGCTGGTGACCATGCCCATGGGGCTACTTGTGTGTAGGTGTGGCGCGCTGACATGCTGCGGTACACCTTCACTGGGTATGCCCACTGACAGTGCATTGCGTGACGGACACGGTATTACACGTATCCTTTGTTCCTTGGATGGGTACAATTTGGACTTCGTGGGTTAATGTTTGGTTCTCCGTTTTGTGTACACGGGTACTATGTTGCATACTCTGCGTACGTTTCATTATCCGCGGACACTGGCTGGTGCGGTTACTAATGCAGGCGGCCTGTGACAGTCAGCACTTTAGGTTGCTCCTCGCCTGCCGGCTTGGCCACGCCTACGGGCGCATCCTACTTGGGCTCGCGCACGTGCCCTCTGCATGTGGTTGTGGTTGCGGCGCGCACTCATTACTATGCATGTGGCGCTGCTATGCCGATTATACACTGCACTGCCGGCGCACGCCTTACACCGGCCTTGCGCCGAGCTTCATGAATCCGGGAGTTTGTTTTTAATTTGTTATTTGGAATATTTTGCAGTCACCCTAATGATAATGGACATCAGCTGGGTATAACAACCCTGTGTTTCTTATTCTTAGTCAAACACTCTGTTTATGCTATGATTACGAGGTCATAACAAGGCCAAAATATGCATATCCATAGCTAGTGGGGTTTGGCTTTATTGGCCTGGAATTGTTCATTAAAATGACTTCAAATGTAAAAGTCATAGGCAATCAGAATTGCCATATAGCTGAAACACCTGATGTTCATATGGGTCATTTGCATATATCCCATGTGCCTCTGTTACAGCAGGTTTGGGAGGTCACTCATTGGAAGTTCTAGCTTGGATGGAGTTTTCATTTAGTTTATTCTAATGTTTAGGATACACTGAACAGAAAACACAGTGTCATTCCATGTTCACATAGAAAATGGTTAAGAGCCTTTTTAAATATTTCATATGCTAGCGAGAACAACTTTAGCCATCCCAGCCTATAAACAAACTCTACTAATCTTTAAGAAAAATACTTTAAACAAACATGTATTGGATACCTGTAAGTGTCAGGATTACATAGATAATGATTAATCATAATGGTTCTAAACCTGAAGCCAATCTATCTACAATCATCTGCAAAATTAGTCAGCCAGAGCCCTTTGGTACTAGCTTTTACTTCAGAAAAGGAGATGCCAAACAGGAGAGGTCCTTATACCAAAACCTGTGGGATTTCCCTTGTGATTTGTCTCTTTGTGGAGGTAGCTTCCCTATTTTGATTTCTGGCATCCTGTGAGCCAGTTGGCAATCTCGTGTGTGTGTGTGTGTGTGTGTGTGTGTGTGTGTGTGTGTGTGTGTGTGTGTGTGTGTGTGTGTGTGATCACGTCAGTTGCCCTGCTAGACAGGGGTCCAGGGAAGTAAATATTGTGGTAAGAAATATCCAGAGAATTGTTATGACTAGGCTTGTATAGGCCCTAGGGCCAATAGCCTAGTACCAACCTATGAACCTATGAACCTATGTAGGGGTTTAGTCCCAGTTTATTTAGCTATTCTACGATGCCTGAGTGGGGGATTGCATGAAGTCTTGGCTAGGGTGAGGTATGCAGTCCACCAGGTTGAGTAAGCATGACCTGCCCTTGATGAATACAAACTGAAATGGGTCCCAGGTTTTGAGGTTCCCTATGTCTTTACTGATTTGTTGCACAATAAATCTTTCCATGGCTTTGCATCTGAGGCTGGTCAATCTTACTGGTCTGTAATTGCCTACATCTGTAGAAGGCCCTCATTTATTTATAGGAATGACTCATTTGGTACAAAACCTCCATGGAGGCTGAGGCTGGACAGTGTTCTTAGGGTGAGGGTGGCTAAGTGGTGCTTCATGCTATTTAAGATGCATTCAGGGCTATTGTTCTGACCCATTGATGCAGTATTTTTAGCTTTTGATATCACTTTTAGGACTTGGTCATGTATAATAGGAAGAAACAAATCAGTTTCAGGTATAAAGTTTGAACTGAATTATCAGCCAGTAGGTTCACTCTGTCTTTATCTTCATTGTAGATAACATTATTCTCAATAATCTCAATGACTTGCTACATTGTGCTTCTGAGATTACGAACTTAAGTAAAAAAGGCTGTGTAATTGTCTGTTCTGTGACTATTTTAGCATCAAACTTGGCTTTGGTGGATTTTATTACGCTTTTGAGTTTCTTGTTTATTTCAGTGACAACAGCTCTATTATTCTGGGAATTACTCTTCTTACTGTTGGTCAAAATTCTCTTCCTTTTATTGTAAACCTTGTTGATATTATGCAGGTTTGTTTCTGGGGTTTGCCATGCACTTGTTTCTATAGAGTGCATGGCATGCTGGTATAGTGTAGTGGCAGGGCTAGATCCAAAACTAGGCAACTTAGGCAGCCACCTTAGGCCAGGTGCTGGCTCAGGGGATGCATAAATGTAAAAAAGGGGGAAAAAGAATTCCTCAATTACTCCCATTCAGGTGCTGCTCTGATTACCCTGTTCTACTGCTCTTGTTTTGCTGAGCCTATAAACATTAAAAATAGAGAAAAAGAAAAGTTCCTCATTTTTCCAATTACTCCATTCAGCAGCTGCTCTGATTACCCCAATTTAGCTGTTCCTGTTTTGAAAGCTCCATGAAGTCTTCTTACATTGGACCAATGACAGGAGACTTCTACAGCTGAACAGCGGTAAATGCTGGAGTTTAAACAGCCAGGGAGCATTTGAAATAGAGCAGTACAAGTGACACTAACTTGTGCAGGGTAATTGATTGTTTGGCGTTTGAAAAGTGAGCTGCCATTGAGAATTAGTTTGCTGTCAAACATTGCTAATCAGCCTCAGTAATGAGGGGAACATTGCTAATGCCCGCATATTTGAAACAATGTTACATGATATTGTGTGTGCGTGTGTGTGTGTGTGTGTGTGTGTGTGTGTGTGTGTGTGTGTGTGTGTGTGTGTGTGTGTGATTGTACTTTTCAATCTTCCGTGATTTTTTAATCAGATTGGTAGTTGGTACCCAATGTTTGTGGATTGCTGGTAAAATGCCATAGACTATAGTCATTAAATAATGACAACATGTGCTTTAGACTTCATACCATTCAGAAAATGCTTGCTAAGGCAAAGTCTGCACTGCTAGCAACTTCAGGTATGTTAAGACCAATATTTAAAATCTGTTTCTGATTTTGGGTGTTTCTTCTTGAGCTACAAAGTTGGGAGGGCATGGGGTCTGTAATGCATTCTGTATGGATGTCAGATACACTTAAGTTATTCCTTGTGTATTTGTTCTTTCATTTGATCACACACGCACACACACACACACACACACACACACACACACACACACACACACACACACACACACACACACACACACACACACACACACACACACACACCTTCTTTGTAAGCAGTCATACAAGGTGTTGTAACTGGTGATCACATCTCTGCATCCAAAAGTAGTTTTGGTGTAAAAGAAGACAATGTAAATATGAGCTTGATATGAATTATGTCCTTTAGGTATGATCCTTCTTTTCCTTGTTTTGTTGTCTACTTAGAGTGTGTTTATCATTTAGCTGTGAATAAACTGGACATCATGAAGTCTATACATTTAATGTTAATATTTTAGCTATGAATATATTTATGATTACTGGGGAGAAAAAGACAAGTAATGGGAAAGTGGTATGTGTGGGTGGTGGTCCATTACTCTGTCTAGGGCCCCATTTGAACAGGATCTGACTCTTCTTGGTGGTGTATGTTTCCACATATTCAGAGGAGTTAATTGGATTTGGTGGGGATTTAAAGCTTGTAACATATCACTTAGGATTAGGTAGTTTGTCTTGGAGACATTTCTAAAAGTATTTTGGGTGAATGGGATGGTTGTTTAAATTTTATTTCAAAGGAGATGACTTTATGGTCATATCTAAAAAATGACAAAGATATGCAAGGGGTGGCTCAAGCTCTGACTAATTGTTCCATGGCATTTGTATTGACAAAAGTCCAGGAATTTCTGTGCTTGTGCTCTAGTGGTAGAGTAGGTTTCCCAGTTTATAGTTGTAGAGTTTAGATCCCCCTACAAAAATGGTATTGGGCTTAATACTGAGTAATTCCTGTTCATATAAATAGGCATTCTGACTTCCCTGTGTCATAGAAGGAGTTCTGCAGCTAGCAAATATATGGTACAGGAGCTATCTGGAAACAAAGAGGCTTTGCTAGGCTTGATGTGAGTCTCTTCTGGATGAAGATTGAGACACCACCTTTTTTCCCCTCTTGTACAGTAACTGGTCTAAATGTGTGGAAGGCTTTATAGCCTTGCACAGCCAGAGTCCTCTACACCTGTTTAAACCATTTCTCAGTCACTACATAGACCTCCAGAGTGAGAAAGGCTTACAGGGAGTGGAGTTTCTTGGTTAGACTCATAGCATTTATTAATAACACCTACCTGTATATATTTTCCTTTGCTTGCTCCATTATATTGGTCAGTTTATCAGGGTGGCATTCTCTAAAAAAACATGCTATGGGGTGGACAGTGTCTTTTGCCAGTAATTTTAACCATAGAGGAGACAGATACAGGCCATCCCTAGTGAAGCAAAGTCGTCTGTCAATCATATTCTCCCAGGCTGACAAATACTGGACCCCCTTTAAATGACACCAAATACTAAGCCAATTATTGAAGTCAAGTATGTTTTGCTCATATTACACCATCATCCTTGCAGAAGGCAAAATGTTGCTCAGTGCTAGGCTCATACCTGCCAGAGACCCATAGTCTGATATCTCCATCATCTTTCTCTCCATATAGTCCAGCAAACTACATCTCAGTGCATTGACACCCACATGTACTATGACAGAGTCATACTGGCACTTGTTCAAGAACTTGAGTACATGTGTGACCTAACAGATCCTGGCATCAAATAAGCAAGGGGGTAGGGGTGGCTTAATGGTTAAGGTCTTTACATCATAAATACAAGATATAGGATTTGATTCTGATTTCTAGTTATTGGCTAGGCTTGTAATAGTTCATAGACTGATAGCCTAGTATTTATCTCTGAGCCTATGAGCTGTAACTCTTTCCTTGCTCAGCCTGGGAAAAGGTACATCTGTACGTCTGACAATAAAGTCACCTATAAGAAAATGTTTAGCTGGGTAGATGCCTGCCTTATGGGCTCAGCATCTGTGACCTTGGGAATTGTGTGCTATATGAGGAAGTAGGCTTAACTTTTAGAGTTTGCCTTGTGCCACTGTTGCATTTTGGAGTAATTTTGAGGCCTTTGAGGTTTAACCACGTTAACTCTAAAAAACCCAACAAAAAAATCCACAAATATTCTGGTCGGGTATTAACAGGCTACTCCATCCAGGACACTCCAAAACCCTGAGCCCCTCTAACTTGACTCAGAACTCTCCTATCCAAATTGCAGATACATTTAACAATTTTTTCTCTGAAACTGTTAAATCGCTAGCAAATACCTTATCCCCAGCTAGCACCACTTTAGCACCCTCATCAGCCAATAAACCTCCTGCATTTACTCTTCAACCAGTTCCAACATCACTAGACTATACACTTCTTCATAAACTTAAACCTTGTACACCATCAGCTGACCTCCTCCCAGCCGAATATCTCCAAATGGCAGCTGGTGTACTAGCCTACCCTATTTCCATCTTAATAAACAGAACCATTACAGAAAGTTCCATCCCTTCTCTCTGGAAAGTCTCCCATATAATTCCATTGCATAAGGGTGGTAACTCAAGTGAACTGTCTAACTTCCGACCTTTAGCCCTACTCTCTCCTTTAAGAAAAATCATGGAGAAATGTATCCACTGGCAGCTACTTGATCATCTCCTACAAAACAATCTGCTGGCTGACTGTCAGCATGGCTTTAGACCATTCCACAGCACTACAACTGCACTCTCATCCTTCTCTGACTGTATTAATAAAAATCGTGATAACAACTTGCTTTCCTCTCCTCTCTTTATAGGCCTCTCTAAAGCCTTTGACATGGTGAATCATCAATTAATGTTAGATACACTACAATCTCTTTCCTTAGATACTTAGGCACTCAAATGGTTTAAGTCCTATTTAGGTAACAGACAACAAGCAGTTCTCTGGGACAATAACTTATCCACTCAGCTCCCAATCATCCTGGGGGTCCCACAAGGCTCCATTCTGGGACCTCTCCTCTTTTCTATATTTATTAATCATCTGAAAACTACCGTTCCTCAAACCATCTGCATACGATATGCTGATGACTCGACATTAATCTGTGCTGCAGCCTCTTCAGCTGAACTCCAGTCCAGTACCCAAAAAAGTACTTACTTTAGTTGATAATTGGTTCCAACAATGCTGTCTCCTCTTCAACCCAAAAAAAAAAAAAAACAAAACTATTACTGTTGACTCCCACACAGAAGTCTGCCCCTATTAATTTCACAGTTACATCTACTAACAGCACTGTAAATAGCACCCGACACAACCACCAAACTCTTAGGAGTAGCAACTGACCATAATCTTAACTCTGACACTCACATAAACTTAACCATCAAAGCAGTTAATAGAAAACTTGGTTTCTTCTACAGGCTTAAACCCTTTCATACACCCTCTGCCAGAACTGCTATTGCACAAACCCATATAATCTCCACTCTACTCTATGTCTCCCCCATTTATACCAACCTATCCAAAACTAATCTAAACAAACTGTCAACCTCCTTTAATAACACTGCCAGATTTGCCACTGGCTCCCCTTTTCCAACCCATCACTGCCAAAACCTGAAACAGCTAGGATGGCTGGAATTAGAAAACCAGGTTCTTCAACAACTTACTATCACTCACAAGGTCCTATACCATCCCACTAATACCCCTGTACTCTGTAACCTCATTAGTCCTTATAAAAATCTTAAAACTCTACGTTCAGCAAATAAGTTACTAGTAGCCACCCATAAATCCAATAACAAATCTGGTGACTGCCTTATTACTAACTTTGTTGGAAACACCTGGAACAAGCTTCCAAGTGATCTAACTTCCCTTTCATCTACACCACTTTTCAGGAACCAGTTAAGAGCCTTCCTTAAATCTCAATGGTTATGTACATGTACTAAACCAGATTAATACCCCTCCTCTAAACCACCTTAAACCTACCTCAACAGTTATATCTGTTCATATGTCCTTTACTATTTATTCAGGAAGCATTACAATTTTTCTAGTTTAATCCAGCTTTTTCTATCCCTTCCTGAGTTACTACATAATCCAAACTAGCCTTTTAGAGATTACATATTATCCCAAAAACTGTGAGTATTTATGAACATAAGACATTTTACAGATAATAGCTATTAGTTGTACTCTCTCTCTCTCTCTCTCTCTCTCTCTCTCTCTCTCTCTATGTCTGACCTACTGCTCTAAATCTACTATACCTTCCTTCTATAGTTACTTCTACTGCTCTTAATCTCTCTACACCAACTCCAATATAGTTTTTTTCTCTTTTTTTCCTCTCTCATCTACTATCTTAAACCAAATGTATGGTAAAGCATTGTTGTTTTTAGAAATGATTGTATTGTTGTAATGTTTTTCTTAGATGCTTAGTATCTTTAGTCACTTTGTATAATCCTGTTTGGAGCTTTTCTCCCCGGGCCACTACTGAAAATGGATATATATCCAGACGGACTAGCCCGGTCAACAAATGTAAAATAAATAAGAATAAATAAATAAAAATAAACCCTTAGAACCTTAGAACCTCAGCATATGATGGATTAGGTGTATTGTGATGGTCCTGGTGATGTGTAGAAGGTAGTGCACTGATGATGAATTTGGTGTCTGACTTTACTGTATATGCATTTTTTCCCTTCAGGGACATTATAAATGTACATCTCTCGCACACTGTGTCATATTGTTAGAGTAATAGATGATTGCCAGACAGCATGAAACAATTCTTAAACTATCTCAAAATACCCATCTCAATCAGGCTGGCTACAGAAGTTTATGGGAAGTGCTAGTCTATAACTGCTTGGAGTTCAATTTTCAATTTGTTTAGGATAATGTTTGGGTGGACTTACTACTAAGACATGGGGAAATGCCTAACTATCTGGTCAAGGGTATACTGCAGCTCAGGGTGTTTTAATCTGCACTTGGCATGAATTGTTTGAGCTTCAGACCTAAATTTCTAAGTTTGTATAGATTTTATAGGTCTTTTATGAGGAAAAAGCTCTTGTGCAGACAACCCACTATACAGTGAGTCCAACAGTGGTGGTACACTGACAGTGCAGTTTTTGGTTCTTCCCTTTTTGATGAAAAGCTTGTTTGTCACAGTTCAGGGCTTTACACATTTATCGGAGTCTTGAATAGAAGACCCTGGGTGAGTGCAGCTCTGTGCAGTTTATAGCAGATGAGCTAGAGAGGGATTCTATCAAAAGAAACCAATGGTGGAGTTCTTTGACTTCAGAACCTGTAGGAAATAGCACATCACTTAGCCCTGTGACTCTGAGCTACATCAATGACTTCAGGTACATTGGAATTTCAGAAACTTTAGTGTTTACAGTGGGGCAGGGAGAAAAATTGTAATTATTGTACAAACAGTAGGGAGCAACAGGAGAGCCGTACATAATGTATCAGTGGGGGTGGAAGGGCTGTAACAATGTAACAGACACAAGAACAGGAGAAAACAGTAGCAAGTATATCCACAGTAGCAAATGTAACAAACAGAAGACACTGAAATGCAACTTTAAGCAGGCAAATTGTAAGCAGAGTATAAGACCCTAACAGCAAGCATGGAAAGTAAACTGTAGAAGCACAGATGCACAAATCCTGCAGCAAAAAACTATAATATTGCCTCTATTGAAATCCAAACTTCTGCCTAAGGTTCCAGAACAGGAAGCATTTACCAGTAACACCATTTATAGAAAAATGCAGTAATAAATGACTAAATGGGGCTCAGATCCTGCTCACAATTGTTCACAATTCTCCCACAACTGTGAATAAAAACTAAAAGACCAAAGTCCCACATCAGCTTAACAGTTAACCTTTCTACAATATTATGTTTATTAACTTCTCAAAAAGTGCAATAATAATTTTTCATAGCAATCTTAGGCAAACTTTATTAGAATAAAACATGCTGAAGATATTACCAGAGCCATAATGACAAGCCTCACAGAGCATGAAAAGCAAAAATGAAGATAGATGAGTAGTCATTACATTATTTCATGTTTAACTCCTTATGATATGAATGATTAAATTTCAAATATTTCTACCTTTTAAATATTATATTCGAAAAGAAAGCAATGACCATTCCAAGCCAGGCCCATTTTGTTAACAATAAATTATAGCCCTGCAGAGGCATAGCCAAATGCCAAAAATGAGCATTTAGTGAATGCGGTAAGGATATCCTCAAAGTCCATCTAACCACCTTAATGACGCTAGCCCTTAACAGCTAAGCTTTATCATAAAACCAAGTTATCTGCAAATAATCAGCATTTGTTGACCCTAAGCCAAGCATCTGCAAGGTAGTTTCTCAGGCTTCTGGGGTACAATCAATGCTGTCTTTTTCCAGACTTCACATGGGGAAAATATAATGGTAGTTCAGATCAGTCTGAACTCAACATTTACAACATTGGACATTTCAGGTTCCAGTTCTGTGATTAGTGATGGTGTGAGACAAGATGGTGAATAGACCAGATAATTTGCAATGCAGGTCTTCTATTCTTCTTTCTGTTCATATGCCAGTAAGTCACCAAAGATGTTTCAAATCTGGAGTGGGGAGATGTTTCAAAGTGCAAGCTCTGTGAAATCCCATAGGCAGACAGAAGCACATATATGTCAGTGAGATATTGGCTGTTATGAATGCTTTAAAGACCTTGAATCAACTCCTGTCCCCAGGATCTCTGCTAGAGTAAGCAGAATACACAACATTGATGTTGTATATAAACAAAGAGGTACCAGATCTACCCCTTTGCCTACTTTTAGAACAGGTAACTAAAGAAATGATTTTGCTACAGAACTCTTTGTAGGCAAGCAGAGAAGACATTCTCGTGGATGAGAAGGTTATCTGTGTCTTTCCACCCCTTCCACTGATTACCAGAGTTCTTCTAAAAATTCAGGACTCTCCAGAAATTGTAGTGGTGACTCTCTTTGGCCATGGCAGCAGTGGTTCTCACATCTTTTCAATCTGACAAAGGGCAATTACCACATGCTTCCCAACAGTCCAGATTTACTCAGACAAGAAGGAGATGGTGTTGATACAACACAATCTGGAAATGCATCACCTAACTGCTTGGATGAAATTATTTTCATACCTTTTAGGCACCTTTTTTCTGAGGATATGTAGCATGTATTTAAGGAGGGAATAAAACCTGCTGCTAGGAAATCAATAATATTCCTTTTCAAAAGGTATTTCATTCATTTGCTGTTTGAGCTCCTCTATAGCTAGCAGATTCCTAGATTTCCAATGCAAATTAATAATTTCTTAGCTACCAATAAAATTAAGGCAAAGAAATGCATGTGTGGAGGAGATAATATCCCCTCTTCCTACCACCCAAGAAGGAAAACCAATGGCAATTCTCTTTTTTAGAATTGATACTATGAGTTCTGTCACCGGTTTCAAGTACGATCCAAAACTTAGGCATGAATAAAAGACATGTGACAATCATCTCTTGATTTAAAGTGTGATTTTTTTACATAATTTTGCTATTAGAGGTGGTTCCGTATTAGATGAACAAATGCTTACAATGTCAAGTACAACACGCTTGACAGCTTTTAAGTGAACGTTCATCTAAGCAAAATCCGAGATTGTCGAAACAAGGAGTTTTGAAAAGTTACAGTTGGCTAGCTGTGAAGAAGCCAATGGCTGAAGTCAGAACACTCACCCTCTCTCGCCATTCTTACAGTCCTCGGCTGTGGTGTATTCTTGAAGTTCACTTTGTGTAATGTTATGACAGTCCTCCACTGTGGTGTGATCTTGAGGTTAGTATATTTAAGTAGGAGTGTGTGGGTGGGCACAGCCCCACACATTGGGGGGTGTAGTGGGGGTGAAGCCCACCACTTTATTTTGTTTGTCAATTTGTTTTTGTCTTTTTTTGGGGTTTTTTTTAATTTTTTTAGGGGGGAGGTTGTAATGGTGTACAGTACATTGTAGCCGTCAGCCTTTGGCTTCCATTTGGCTGGACAACTATAACTTTTTGAAACTCCTTGTTTGGATATTCTGGAGTTTCGCTTAGATGAACGTTCACTTAAAATCTGTCGAGCATGTCGTACTCAACATTTTAAGCATCTGTTCATCTAATATAGACTCATTAGAGGTATACAAGCTTGTGGTCTTTGGAAGGATAGCTTTAGAACTGGTGAACAATGAAAAGGAAATATTTGACAGGAGCAGACTGAATAGGAGGGACACCTCATCAGTGCTATACCTCTGTCTAGTGAGGAAAGTAATTGTCAAATGGTTATAAAGTCATGGAAAGCAAACGTGGAAAGATGCCTTGAAAGATGTTGAAGGTGATATTTGGACCTTTGAATCAATATGTTAAACAAATGAAGTCATCAGAAGATAGTTCTAGTGAGATTTTAAAAAAGTAATATGAATTCATGGAGATTTTTTCACAAAAGGAGATAGCAGTGCAACATATAAGTCAATAGAATTAAGCAAACAGTTTATATCAAACAGAATTTGTCAACAGATATAGTCAATTTACTGGCCAACAGATTCAGTGTCAGCTTTAACCCTCTCTCCCCCAAAGGACCAATCACAATACCAGTAGATTGCCAGGCACCCAGTATTACTCCTGCACAGGTTAAAACAGCACTGTCCAAGGCCAAGGATACAGCTTCTATGGGACCTGACAATATCCCTGGCTGTGTTCTACATGAACTACAGAGTGAGCTGGCACCTCACTTGTGTGCCCTGTTCAATTACAGCCTCACCTCAGGCTTTGTCCCTACCAAGTGGCGCACTGCTACAGTTATCCCTCTACACAAAGGTGGAGTGACTACAGACCCTGGGAACTATCACCCTATTAGCCTGACAAGTCTGATATGCAAAGATATGGAATGCATCATCATGGACCTAATAAACAAGGATATAGGGAATCTCCAAACTCTGGATCCCACACAGTTTGGTTTTGTGAAAGGTAGATCTTGCCTGCTCAACCTAGAAGACTTCTTTGAATCAGTCACCAGAGCTGTGGATGAAGGCAAGGTGTTTTATACAGCCTACCTTGATCTGGCCAAGGCTTTTGATACCATTCCCCACTCAAGAATCATAGAAAAATTCATTAAGCTAGGCATCAACCCCTATATCACTAGGTGGGTTACAAACTGGCTCACAGATAGAACCCACATTGTGAAAGTACTTGACTCCAAGTCAGACTGCTGACCAGTCATGACTGGAGTCCCACAGGGTTTAGTCCTGGGTCCTGTCCTGTTTGTTATCTACTTCTCTGAAGTCCAGGCCAATATGAATGGACTCTGGCTGACAAAGTTCACAGATAATTGCAAATTGTGAGCCATAATTAACTCTCCAAGTGATGGTGACATCCTACAGAAAGGTCTCACTGAGACCAACGACTGGTGTCAGTGCCAAAAAATGTGTTGTCATCCCCTTTGAGAAAACCTGGTTCCCATGAATTACCACATTGATGGCAGTCCAATGAACACAGAAAGCATCATAAGAGATCTGGGAACACAGGTTGACAGCAACCTCTCTTTTGACCACCACATTGCCACTGTGGTCAGAAAGTCCTTCTCTGTGGCACATCTCATTACTAAGGGTTTTGCATCCAGAAAGAAAGAGGTCATTGGCTCCCTCTACTCTTCCCTCATTAGGCCAATGCCCCATTTGGTATGTACCTCACTAGACATCTGCAACAACTGGCCACAAAAGTACCTCACAAAGAGGATCCTAGGCCTTAAACAATTGTCCTATATGGACAGATTAAAAAAACTCCAACTATTCTCTGTCTAATATCGCCTACTTAAAGGCAATCTCTGCTTGACTTACAAAGCCATGTCTGACCCAGCTCTGTTAGAAATGCTACATCTAAAGAAATCCCACTCCCTCTACACTACGTGGTCCAGAGACCTCAACCTCATTATCACAATCAACAGAACAAGCTGGAGGGACAGGTTCATAATCCAGAGACTGCCCATAATATTGAATAGACTTCCCATACATGTCAAGTGGAGTGCCTCACTGCCCCTTTTCAAGACAAATCTTGATGAGTGGATGGGAAATAGAAAATTCACCCTGGGGATCACTCCAGTGGCTCTACTCAACAGACACACTGGGAACTAAGGTCGGGTGGCACAATGCCACGGTAATCCTATGGGCTAGGCTTGTAAAGGCTCCAGGGCCATTAGCTTAGTACACACCTATGAACCTATAAGTCTCCAGGACAGGCATGGAGGAGAAATGTGTGTCTTGGTGGAATCTTAGAAGGTGCAGAAGGATACAATTGTGTAGCATTTGTGAAAAGTCTGAAAGTATAATGGAATGGATTTTGTAAAAGTCCACTGGACATTGGAAAAGCATATAGATTGCCATAATTTATGGCTAATTGTGCATATGGTCACCCAAGATTGATTGTGGTTCAGTTTGGAGAGCCTGCATATGTAGATCATGATTTCTTGGGATCAACCATACAGCGGCAGCCATGGTTTTTGGTAGCCATAAAAAAGATTGTCAGGAGCATAAAATATAAGTTATCCATCCAGTGATCCTATTTTTTTTCCAACAAGAATACAGATGTTATCTTGATTCACTCAGCAGTCAACAGGATATAAGGGTTACCACAACTGTTGGTTTTGTAAGCAAGGAGTAAGTAGTGTTGGATCAGAATGAAATAAATTAATATTTTGATATAGTAGAACTAGAAGAAGAGGAACGGGCACAAAAATTGGATAAAGGGAAAAGAAACACAACTGTAACATAATCCTTTGAAGGCATGTAGTGGGAAGAGAGATGGCGTTTGGCCACATGAATGGATATGGAGTTTTATTTTCCAGTCAAGGTCATCACCACTGCATGGGTTGGCATTCTGTTGCAGCAAGGCTCCATGTATGCCCTCTTCCCTCTGCAAACTATGACACTACTCTAGATAACTGAATATACCCCATTGGGAGGAGAGAGGAATCAATGCCACACCTACTGTGAAGCTTAACCATAAGGAATGGAATGGACCATACAGTCACCACTTCTGCCCACTGAGATGAGCTTTCTATATGCTTAGGCTCCACCTCCAAACATGCCAACATTACTTAATAGGCTGGGCTTGAACAATGAGGTGTGGATACTGGGAGTGCCCCAGTCCTGGATTCAAAATCAGACATGCTCCATGTCTTGCCTGGTGACTGCACTCTGCTCCGATCACCATTAGAATTAGATGAGCAGCTCTTCCCCATAGCACATCTTCCAGTGCCCTCCACCCTAGGAAAAATGAGCAGGCAATACTTCATCATTCATGCCCCTCCCCTGGCCAGCTCCTTAAAGCTGCTAAGCAGCTAGTTAAACTTGAGTCATATGGATGATAGTCAAGGCTTTATCTGTCTATACCAAACAAAAGCAATTAATTTATCTGGTGTTACCAATTAATCTATCTGGTGTGGGAACAGAACTCACATCATTCTGCAACAAAGGTAAGTTGCCACCAGTTGTGCCACAAATGTCAGTGGCACAACTGGTGGCAGCTTACCTTTGTTTCAGAATGCTGTGAGTTCTATTCCCACACCAGATAGACTAATTGCTAACAATGAGTGCAGCATAAGAGGTGGGTGGTACACCTGAGTGTGTCATCCTTTGGATGATATGTCAAATCAAGGTCCCATCTACTTGAATTAGTGATAGCTCAGCTGGATGTAAAAGATCCAACATCACCTATTAAAATAGTAGGGGGTACTTTATTTAACACAACATAAAATTTACATATTTACAAAATTGGCATATTTACAGGTACATATTTACACATTTCTATTTCTTTCTATTTAGCATTGTTCTCATAACACCTTCATTATTATTCTTCCACAATTGATCACCACTCCTTCTTCTACAACCTTAACTGATTTTTCACATTATATCTGCTAAAATCCATTTCCCATTAAAAAAGTTTCACTCAGTCTTTTTATTCAAAATAACCCATATTGCATAAAATAAATTCTTATCCTCCATTCTCACATAGTTTTTTTTCTTATAATATCCACACATAATCACATTCATGTCTATATTGTTTATGTAATTAGTATTCTCAAAAAAAATTCTTCACTCAACTTTTTCCAGAGTTTTACCACTCTTTTGCATTTCAAAAACATGGTCAGATCACTTTTTATAGAAGTCCTTCATGATAACCAATCTCCATAGGAAATCCTGGTATTCTGCTATCTTTGTACACCACTTTTTCCTTACTTTAATGTTTCCAATCACTTCTTCTGGTATTTTTTCCATGGATTTCTATAACATATTATTATACTGCATCCTTAGGGTGATCACGGTAGTGCAGCGGTTAGCATTGCCACCTCACAGCAAGAAGTTGTCCAGTTCAATCCTTGACTGGGTTGCCTTCTGTGCAGAATCTGCATGTCCTCCCTGTGGTCATGTGGGTTTCATCTCAAAGACATATTGTAGGTGGATTGGACACTCTAAATTGGCGTGTGTGTGCCACCTGTGGAAGGTTGGGTGCCAGGCTGGGAACTCAACACTATAAAACTCCACTGCCAATCATGAGCAGACAGGTGATCTGCTGTGGTGACCCCTAATCAAGAAAAGACAAAAGAAGAAGAATTTATTATACCACATCCTTATATTATGTTCTATATCATCATTTTTTTATTTTCAGTGTTAGTATTCTTTCACAATAATTTTTAATTTCATTTACATCTTCTTTTCCTCTTTTTGTTATTGTCATTATCTCTCAAAAAGTTTTGCACATAAATTTAAACATTCTCACTATTAAATTCTCATTCACTTTCTTTACCCACTTTAATGCTCTATGCAAATTTAAAAGAGCAGAATAATCAGCTGGATTTAGCAACCCCTATTTCACTTCATCTTCACTCATGTACACCTCACCTCTTTTCACTGGGTTTAATGTTGAACACCGCCATGGAAAAAACACTAATTGCCTTTTCATATTTTACTTATATCAAAAGAGGGTGGGTTTGGCATAATGATTAAGGTTTTTGCCTTATAGACACAAGGTACAAAGTTTGATTCTAAACTCTGGATATTGATTAGGCTTTAAATGGCCCTTTGGGGAAGTTAGTCTTGTATTCACTTGTAAACAATTGACATATACACTATTTTCCCCATTAATACTAAGTTCAACAGATAAATCTTTTTCCTGAATTCTAATCTATATGTCCACCATGGAAGACATAGTTTTTCATTTATTTTATCAAATCCTTCCATTGCATCATAACTATATAATTTCCCCCAACTTTTATATCTAGCAAAGACACTTCATTCATTGAAAAATACACATCCTAGTTTTCTCCACATTATCCAAACCATTACTTTTATCTTTTTAAGGTCATTCACATTTCTTTTAAACATACTTTCAGACAATCTAACACTTCCCTCATTTATATTTTGTTCTTATCAACTACATCATCATCTGTGAATGTAAAAACTACTGGTATCGCCACCTCCTTTTGTATCACATATCTACCATCTTTCATTTTATACGCTATTTCACTCATTATTGCATTCATCACCAATGCAAACAACATTCTATTCATGGGGCATCTTTGTCTTATACCACACTTCATGCATATTTCTTTACTCAAACACCCATTCACTAACACTCTCACTCTATTCTCATATGCTGACATAAACGCTCTCCTAATTCCGTTATCTATTCCATTCTTCTGTGCAACATCTCATAAAGCATCATATCCTGCTGTATCAAATGCTTTATTAATATTACCCATGATAAGTTTCACATACTCCCTTTTACTTTTGACATTAACCACACTTTCTCTAAAACCAATAATAATTCTTGACATCCTTTCCCTTTTATACCACATATACTTTCTTCCATAATATAATCCGCAGTGGTGGGGCTGCAGTAGCGTTGTTGCCTCACAGTAAGACACTGTCTGGTTCGATTCTCAGCTAGAGCGTCTTCTGTGTGGAAACATGTGTGAATGGGCGTACCTTCATTGAAGGTTGTGCATCAGAGCTGAGAACTCGGCATGTAAAAATCAATTGCCAATCATTAGCGGACCGGAGTTCCGCTGTGGCGACCCCTAATTGGGAAAAGACACAACAACTTTCTTCCATAATATCCCTAATCTTTCCTTACATTCTCTGTATTATTCCCACAAAATTTAAATCTCATATTAATCATTTAAATCTCATTAAATGTGAGATTAGACTTTGGTGGCCAGTTCATACTTAGAGTTTCTGCTTGACTTCTACAGGTATGGCTGGTGTGGGAGATGATGATGCTAAATTTAGAGCACAGATGTTGCGTGTGGAGGAGTGCAGAATTTTTGTGGCACTTGTCATGAAGCGCTACAGCTGTAGGCTAGTGCAGGGGAACTACACTGGGTCTCAGTATAAGACTGAGGCTTGGAACCAAGTAGTCAAGGCTGTCTTCAATGCAACTGGCATCCCACGCACTGGAGAGAACTGCCATCACCAGTACAGTGACCTGAAATGGCACAAGAGGGACCTCCATAGCTGATGGGAGGATGAGTTTAAGACTGTTGACATCCCACAGTTGTGTAAGTATACTGACATGTCTGTAATAAATGATATAGAATATAGTACCCAGGCAAGACCATTATTCAATTTGCTTTCATGTCTCTTCTTATTTCCTTTTGTTTTCTACAGCTGCAGAAGACATTACAGTGAACCATGAGGTGCACCAAGAGAGGTTAACTTGCCTTAGAGAGGCATGAGGTACATATGCATCAGGTCTTAAAGTAAGCCTATTAAGTATTGTAATTGTATGCAATATGTCAATACTTTAATAAATAGTGGTATTTATGGTATCAGAGCAGTGCAACTGATCAGTAGTATAACAGAGTAAAACCTTCTCATCATACCTGGATGTGGCAAAGGCTGGGTAATTATGTGTTCGTTATCTGAAATTATATGGTCATGTGACATGCCATGGATCTAATTCTTTATGTCCCTTTCTTTTCTAACCCCACCACTTCTCTCTCATTTTTTTTTATTTATTTATTTATTTTTTGTGGTTGGGGGACTATTTTCTGTATTTAAAAAAATGTTCTCGTCATACATTTCTGCGTACAAAACCTGACATGCAGCACAGAGAGGTAGACTGACCACTGGGGATTAGCCTGGTATCCCTCCATAGGTTGCAGCACTGACACCCAGCACTTCAGGGTCTCAAGCTGTCAGTGTGACCACCACCACACCAGCTTTACCTGGACCATCTGCATCGGGTTGTTCTGCCCTGGCAGCTGGTACAGTGGCACCCTCTGGGAGTAGTATAAGTGGAGGTGGTTTTTTTGTCACCTGCTGGGAGCTCACAGGGCTGGTGGAAGGTATTATGAAAAGGATCCTCTTCTGTTTTACAGTTTTTTGTGCTCAGTAGTTGAGTGAGGTCTGGCAATGTGTAACTGTAGAATGTCATGCTAAATGGCACTTCAGGTGTTACTGCAATATGCAGTGAGTGTTTGCCTTACACATTATTGTACACCCAGTTAACTTGTAATTTCCCTTGAAGCATGTCTACAGTGGATATAAAAAGTTTACACACCCCTGTTAAAATGTCAGGTTTTTGTGATATAAAAAAATGAGACCACAATAAATGGGCCGGATTCACAAAACCACCGTGTAAGACTTAATATGTCTTACTTGGAGGCTGCAGTTGAATGGTATGACGTCAGCGTGCCATGAATATTCATGAGGGCACACTGACTCATCCGTAACTCTTACACGGACTGAGTAGGCAAGCAGGGGGTGTGTCCGACTGCCAAGCAGTCTAAATGTCCACGCCCCTGCGAGTTTTTAAAAAGCATAATGTCAACAGACAAGAGCGAGTTCGCTCAAATGTACTTGCACCCAACACCACACTCCCTGACACTGTAAACCCCCAGCAGAGTTATAAAACGTAAAATATTATTTTTGTTTTTAAATCCACGATATAGCTGCCTGTATTTGCGCTTGTTTGCGTGGGTGTGCCCATTGCTTAACCACAGTTAGAAATTGTGACATTGAAGAGCATATAAGAACTACTTATGCAAATGAATCCAAATTGTAATAGCATAATGGTAAAGCGTATGCACAAAGGGAAGGCATTCATGGTTCGAGTCCCAGCACTCCCCTTTTTATTTATGTTTTAAATCAGTAATTGAAATAATACCAGACAAATATGATTAAAATTTTATTAAAAGCAGTGACATGGCCAATGTATCAGCGAACAAAATATATATTTTTAAAAGACCCAGATATATAATAGCCTGCCATTAAGCAAAGTTTTACACAGATAAACACAGGTGCCCATAGTTTAATAGCGCTATACCCATCTAAACAGAGGTGCCCATAGTTTAATAGCACTTTACCCAGCTAAACAGAGTTGCCCATAGTTTAATAGCACTTCACCCAGATAAACAGAGTTGCCCATAGTGTAATAGCATTTCACCCAGCGCAATAGAGTTGCCCAACTTTTAAAAATGCTTTACCCAGCGCAATGTGTTTGCGCTGATATGCGTGCCGCGCCAACCAGAGCACCATAAGGCACAGGGGAGCAACGTAGAGCTAAGTTGCTTAAACGCAGCCACACCCCCTAGCCTGTCTAGACAGTATTAAAATAAAAGAGTGACAAGGTTCAAACCCAGGACCCTCTGCACCATAATCAAAGCACAGAACCATTAAGCCATGACAGCTTAGGAGAAGCAAACACTATTAGCATATATATACTTAGAAATGGTAGATTAACCATTACTAAGCAGGTCTGCAGTCAGCTTAGAATTCTCAAAAATGGCCAATCACAAAAAAGTGCAGTAAATGCGGCATATTTAAGCCCCATTGGCGGGAATACTCACCATAACTGATTGTGGTACCCTTTTGCAGTCAGGATGGCAGGTGTCAGAGAGGATAATCGCTTTAGAGCGCAGAGGTGGGGCATTGAGGACTCCAAATATATGGTTTGGCTCCTAGTCCACCAACATGAAGGCCGACTCATGCAGGGCCAGGTTCAATGGGGAGAGTACAAGGCAGGGGCGTGGAACCAGTTGGCACATGATCTTACCAGTGCCACAGGCATTCCCAGGACTGGTGAGTAGGTCTGTCACCACCATGCGGACCTGAAGCGATGAAAGGAGGACCAACTGAACCGATGGATCCAGGAGGCCTGTCATATGCCCAATGCCCACGACTGAGTAAGTATCCATGTAATTAAGTATGTAAGAAATGCTATCCTAGCCTATAGTATGGATAAGTATGTTTTATTATCCCTTCATTTATATTACAGCTGCAGGTGTTCATTCCGCGAATCAGCAAGCCTATGCTGATAGGCTGGTAAGGCTGCGCCACCAGGCAGGTTAGTAATTATTCAGCTGGTATTATTATAGAATATAAGTGAGACAGCCTGTAAAAGAGTTCAGTGTTGTAACCCAGTAATAAAGGTCAAATAAGCCTAGAATAAAGCTTCTGCTAGTATTCTAAGATCAGATAAGTGATGCAGCCTGAAAAGGAGTATTGTAATCCATTAATAAAAGAGTAAACAAGTCTCAAATAGAGTTACCACCTGTATTGTAATATCAGATAACTGCTTCAGCCTGAAAATGAGTGTTCTAATCCATCAATAAAGGACAGACAAGTCATGAATATGTCCTTGTATATACTGTCATATGAAATAAGTGAGTCAGCTGGAAAGGATTGTTGTAACCCAGTAATAAATGTTAATAAAGCCTGGACTTAAGTACCATCCTGAAATGTAAATATAAAATAAGTGAGAGAGTGTGAGAAACAGTTTGAAGCTACCAATAAAGGTGTAAGAAGTCTGGAATAAAGGTATACTGTATGCAGTACATAATGAAATGAATGAGACAGCCACAACCAAAGAGTGAAATGTTTTTAATAAAGTACAATACCTGGACTGTGTCCGTCCCACATTTTGGATATGTTGTTGTACCCTTGCATTATGGAGATAGTATGGTTGTATGAAATACTGAACATCCACAGTTGTGTCTAGGCCCATATAAACTGGCTGATGGGAATGCCAGTATCTCAGAAGAATATTTATAGTCCTCAACTGTTTCATGTATAGTATGTACATGTTAATCTGGTACATAAGCAGCTTGTGCTTGTGATCCCACAAATGTCAGTGTGTTGCTAGAACTGTACGTAACTGTTCAAATGTAGCAGGATACTTTACCTGAACACAGCCAAATATGAACATATATGAATACAAATGGAATGTATATTAATGTAGCAGTAACATCTCCATCACCAACATTTCTAAGGTTACATACAGGGAACTGTACTAATACATGTAGGGGATATATATCTGCATCTAGTAGGAATGTACAGTATACATATAGGTATTTTAAGTTGTTAATGTAATATTTTACCACCCTACCTTATGTTCACAAATGATGCCATTCCACACCAAACTGGGTATGTGTATTCACAATTAATTCCTATGGACATTTGTCCTGTTGGTTTATATATATCTGCATGTACGTTGATGCATGTACCCTGTTCACATATCCAAACCTGATGACCTGTTGCCACCAATCAACCCTGCATGCTGTTGGAATGTCCACTGTTGTTCTAAATATGCATGTGTTATGCTTGCTGTTCAGTGTTTGGTTAATGGGAATACTAATGCATGCTGTTACAACTAATTTGGAATGGTGTTGTTTGTTACTAACCCAAAATGCCATTAAATACTGCTAAACATATGACAACTGGGAAGGTGGGTCCCAGCGGACCCACCTCTCCCACCTCAGCTGACGATTGCACCTGGCACCGGTGCCCAGCCCGGGACCACATCCTCTGGTGGCTGTGTGCCACCTTCGGGTGGAAGCGCTGCAGGGGATGGGGCTTGCCCCCCCCCCTCTGCAAGCGTGGCTGGAGGAGAGCCTCCACTCACCCTCCAAAGGGTCCGGTCTGTAGTGCGTAGTGAGATCAGGCGTTCTGTGACTGATCCCCTATGCCAGCTTGAGAAGAGAGTGACGCAACTCACGGGTGTGCCTGCCTCTCCTATCCAGCCCCAAGCACAGCCTCGGCCTGGGCTGTGATGGCACAGTGGTAACTGCCCATGGGTGAGGATCTCAGTTCCACTGTTGCCATCTGTGGGCTCATGGGCTTGCGATATCCAAACATCCGTCCCCGGCAATTGTGTGTACCCACCACGTGTCATACTCCGCCCCTGTATGCGTCTTGTTTGTCTTGTCTGTTAACCTCCCCAACCCACCTCCCTCAATATTCCTACTTCCTTTACCTCACATTCTACTGTTACCTGAAAAAAAAAATAAAAAAAGGGCAATCTGTACCCGCAAAAAAATTACGCCCCATACATAGCTGCCCATTTCGCACACATGTCTGCTGGACATGTAAACTGATAATTCCAATTGGCTGTACAACATACTTTGTTGTCCTCACTCCTCTCTCAGGGGTGGAAGGTTTCAAATCTCACTCTAAATTTCTAACATATGCACAGCTGTTGCTGGTAAAGAATTGGGCATCTATGGGCCTTCCCTAAATCCTTCCTGCACATCCCGAGCTTGTTTTCCTACTGTCCTACCCTCTTTGTGCCCCCTTTTTCACCACTTTCCTATTTCCCCATTTTCTTTTCTTTAAAAGAAATTAGCGCAGGTGTTAGCGGGAGTAAGCACTTTTAAGCAGTAGTCAGCAGGTATGCACTTGTGTGCGCTTAGCTAAGCATCATGCAAACTCACGCAAACCCGCTTACAACTGCTTAAAAGTGCCTTAGTCACTCTGTATGACAAGGCCTGTAGTCTGTTCCTCAGCAAAATAAAATACCCCTGTCAGTCTCAAACCCCGGACACACTAGACTGCATGAATTACCACTGAGCCACAGCAGATATACAATAACTTGGTGCTGTAATAAATATATCATGCATTACTATGAGGGAATGTAAAGGGAAAATAGGAATGCCATAACACAAATCTTGTACTGTGGGCCTTAACCAGCAGGTGTTGTTGAATTGTATGACATGACTGTGAAAAGAGAATCAGCCATGCTAGTAGGGAATAAGGTTACAGTAGCAGCTTACAAACCCCACACAGTATCAGAGCAGGATACACACTGGCATATTAGCATAGGTCACAGGCTAGACCTCCCAACAGTGACTGCTCTACAGTGATGACCCCGATTAGTAAACAAACGTTAGCTGTGCTCCTCTGACTCCCTGTGAAATGTACTAACAGCAGGCAGAAAGGTGTTGAATCTCACTTCATAACAAATGGAAATAAGTGAGAGTAGACACCGCTTGCACGTCAGAAAAGGTGTAGTAATAGAAATGCTCTGAATCACCCAAAGTCTGAACTGAAAAATGTCAGAACTATATCACAGGTGTATCCCACTTATATGTACCTTTCCCTAAGGCTGCTCAAATATATACGTGAGAGTATCTGAGGGCTGGAAGAGTCAGATACACAAGCATATCAGCTTGTCTGCTGTTACACACTCTGCAAATAGCTGTAGAATGAATTCAGCAAGCATGTCCTTATGTAGAAGTACAACACAGAAATAGCAAAAGATGTAGCCATGTACTGCCATTGTTCAGGTGCTGAAAAGACTGCTGTGGTGCATAGTCAAAGACTACTAGGCTGACCTCTGTCTACCATCTGGATATGTCCACAGGTGGGAGCTACTTAGACAGACTACAAGCCTTCATAGACTTACAGGTACATAGCAACTCGGCATGTTCAGCAAGATAAACATCACACGATAATAAATAATGCACACTGCAGTTCTGCACCCCTACCCAAAGGTACTATATACCCGTGTAGTCAGCTACAACCAAGGGTGTAGGTAGGCATACACAGTACAGAAATATGTCCAGTCGTCCTGAGCAGACTGTGCTAATGCCAACACAAACCACAAACTGTTCAGATGTGAGTAATGTACTAATGACAGTATAGCTGTTCACAAACAGTGCATGTGCCTGATATTCATAATTGGTATTACAACATACTTAGATGTCCTCACCACTCACTCAGGGGTGGAAGGTTTCAAATATCCCGCCTAATGTATTGCATATGCACAGCTGTTGCTGGTAAAGAAATGGGCAGCTATGGACCTTCTCCACACCCACTGTGTACATCCCAAGCTATTTTCCCTATTGTCTTCACCTCTTTGAGCACCCTTTATCACCACATTCCTTATCTCCCCATTTACTTTTCTGTCAAAGACATGAGCACAGGGGTTAGCAGGAGTGAGCACTTGTAAACAGTAGTAAGCGGGTTTGCACCAGTGTGCACATGTGTGCGCTTAGCTTAGCATTGGTAAGATATGATGAGCTCTGCCAAGCTTAGCTTACTATTGCTAACATAAAATGAGCTAAGCTAAGCTTAACTTATTATTGCTAAAATGCACTAATCTTTGCTAAGCGTCCCGCAAACCCGCCAACTCGCTTACAACTGCTTCAAAGTGCCTTTGTCACTCTGTATGACAAGGCCCTTGTATTGCTCAGCAGCAAAATAAAATACCCTTGTCAGTTTCAAACCCCACACCTTGGACTCACCAGTCTACATGATGTACCACTAAGCCAAAGCATGCATACAATAACTTGGTGCTGAAAGAAATATAACATGCATTACAAGGAGTAATGCATGTAAAGGAAAAATAGGAAAGCCATAGGAATACATTGCAATAAAGAAATATGACATGCTTTACAAGGGCTGAATGTAAAGGGAAAATAGGAAAGCCATAGGAATACATTTCAATAACTACTGTTGTATGCCAGTTAATTTCCTAATTCCAAAAGAAAGTACATACTCCCATGTATCCAGTGTTAGCATTAGGAGATGTGAGTAAACTTACACACTGAGAAGAGTGTACTTGAAGAAGCAACAGTCAGGTTTTAGTACAACATGCATGACAATGGCTACAACCCAGCTTCAGATATGAGACATATACCAAACTTCTGACTGACACAACTGTGTCCACAGCAAACAAGCATGGTCCCCACCTTGCAAAACTGAAAGGCCTGTGCCTACCTAACCTATCATTTTATAGCAGTGTCCTGAAATCACAATAAGAACTGCAATTACCACACAGCAGGCTGCATGCAATTACTAAATGGTGGGCACCAATTGGTGCAGAGGCCATCACATGCATATGTTCAGATACCTACAAAAGCAGCCTGTACTTGTTGTCCACACATGCAATAATATCATTGCAGCAACTGGAGAGAGAGAGAGAGAGAGCGAGCGAGAGTGACAGACAGACAGACAGACAGACAAACAGTTGGAGAGACAAAACCAAAAAAAAAAACAGAGGTGGTTGGAGACACTGACCAACCAAAACAAAAATTAAAACAAACAGAGGCAGTGGAGGACACTGACCTAAATAAATAAAAATTAAAAACATCAACAGGTACAACAGACTGAGGTGAGACATACAAAGGTAAGGTATGTAACACAGATGTATTTGCTGGCATCCGAATGATGTGTCTGAAGGGTACCCTACATTCTGTGAACACTCCTTATGTGGTAGCAGTCCATATCTATATGTATATGCAGATGTGCATAGGGCAAGGGACATACTGCAACTGTTAGTGAAGGCTGGACATATATATGTATTTGAAGGTTGCTATGTGCACATATCTATGTAGGTTGTAGTGTGTGGCATTGAAAACAGCAAGCAGTGCAGGTATATGTCATGTGGTGGTTAAATGCTGTGGGACTGAGTTACAGCCAGTGAAGTCTGCTACGTCTATACGGCCTGAGGATAGCAAAATGCATTCTGCACAACATTGTGTAATATTATTACATAATTGTATGTCTCACAACTGTTCCATAATTGATATTCCCACCATGAAAGTTGGCCAGTATATCCGCATATATGTGCATGTATATGTACAGCCGTGGCTGTTTACAAGTATGCATATATACATATATATATATATATATATATATATATATATATATATATATATACATATGCATATATATATATACATATATATATATATATATATATACATATAGAGAGATATATATATATATATATATATATATATATATATATATATATATATATATATATATATATATATATATACATATATAGATATATATAGATATATAGATATGTAGATATATAGATATATACATATAGATATATCTATAGATATATACATATATAGATATATATAGAGATAGATAGATATATACAGATATATATGGATATCTATGGATATATATAGATATGTATATATATATATATATATATATATATATATATATATATGTATATAGATATATATAGATATGTATATATAGAGTGATATATAAATGTATATGTACATAAATATACATAGATATATAAATATATATATATATAGTGAGAGAGGGAGACACAGGGCCAGACATATTGCAACAGGTGCCTGGTGACCAAGGCATGGACTGAACACCAGTGTTGATACTGCAGTGCCATACCCCATTCCAAAACACTTTACCCACTAACTACCAGATAGATGGTTGCCTGACTAACACTGAAGGTGTCAGAAGGGAACATGGGACACAGGTGAACAGTAGCCTCCCCTTTGATATTCACAGTACCACACTAGTCTTGTAATCTGTCTACGTGGTACGTGTAATCACAAACGATGTGTCATGTATGGAAATATAGGTCAGTGTTCCCCTGTACTCATCACAATGCCCCATGTGGTATGTACCTCACATGACAACTCCAGCAAGTGGAAAGTCCACAGACATACCTCACAAAGGGTAATACTGCCCTGATACACATACCCTATGCAGACTGACTCACATAACCACAGCTACAGTGCGTTGTATGCAGGCCACCCAGAGGTTACCTCTGCCAAACATACAGAGGCATGCCACACCCATAGCAGTCAGACAACCACCATGTCAACACCTCACAATCCCACCGGGCTACATGGCCTAGGTCCCTAGTGCACGCAACATCACTAAACAGCACATGCTGGAGGGATATGCTCCTATTGGCAAATATGCCATACTCTGGAATAAACCACCCAGCATGAACAAACAAGGCTCCTCAGTAGCAGATGTCAGACATACCCCTGATGAATGTCTGGGGGATAGGTAACACATCCTGGGAATCACCTCTGTGTATCCGGTTGACAGGAGGATGTGAAATCTAATTACATGTGTGTCACAGGCCAGGGTAGCATATGGCTAGGTTGCTGTAGGCTCCAGGGACAATAGCGTATTACCTACTTATGACGCAATGCACACAGACATGTACACAGTGCAATACCAGCTATGTGAGGTGGAATGAGTGTGACAGTGAATGTGTGCAAGGTCTGTGACGGTGTGATAGCTAGGAGTGAGGTTGTTTCCGTCCTGGTCGTTTGTGTCCAACGTGTGAGGCCAGAGAAAGATGTGTCAGTAATTGGGATGCAGACATAGTAGGATGGTATATGTTGTGACGTAGGTCCTTGTGTACAACTCTGGTGTCCCATCATAGGCTGATGCAATACATGTGTGCTCAGTAAGAGGTACTGCTGGTGACTCCATCCAACATTAGAACTGCTGTACCACCTGAATCTGTAGGCGTAAACAGCACAGTATGGTGTATGTTCACATTCCCTGGTAACACTGTCTTGTGTGTTTCCTGCAGTCTGGACAGATTACATTCCTCAGACATAGGTATCTGTAAGTAGGGGCACACAGTACTGTAAGGTACATAGCAAATGCTCATCTGTGTTAGCATACATTTGTGTATGGTATGAATGTCTGATGTGTGTGTAATGATGCCTGTACCATGTCTGCAATCACATGTGTGATGCAGGGTTTGCGTGTGTACCTAGCAATATGTGTACTCTGTTACAGCAGTATGCCAGCTATATTAACAACTGTGCACATATGTTAGGTAGGGGTATGGCATCAACAACTATGGTAGGTTACTGATTATACTGTAACTGTGCTTCACATTCATTGCAATGGATGACATATATCTGCATGCATCAGCTTGATATGTACCCCCCTGGCAAGGCTGTGCATTGGATCCCAAACAGTGAGCCGAGTACTGGTGTATACTGGTGTGTCATATGGAGTGTGGCAGGCACTGTCAGCCAGTTGTGGGCTGAGCACTGATATGTGGTATTGAATGTGTGTATCCTCTGACAGATGAACAGATGCTATATATGGCAGTTAACTGATATCTGTACTGTATAATGTTGTATGCCACATGACTTGCTCACACATATCGTTTACTTGTCTTCCAGGCATATGGCTCATCACAGAAACCCCTGCTACACAGCTGCAGAGGAACAAGAAATCTACCACAGCCTGGTACAGCACTATACCTTGCTGTTTTCAAGAGCCAGCCAGCAACAGCAGGAGCATACTGCACTGTGGCAAGAACTTGTTCGTCGGGTAAATGACATAGGCATGCATAACCGGACATATGAGCAGGTATACCATCACTGCAGTGATTTAATCAGACATGTCCGGCAGCGTGCATCTGATATCCACAGACAACAGCTTGCCACAGGGGCTGGGGTGGCCATACATCCCCCCCTCACCAGAGTGGTGGAACTGCTGCTAAGTGTGGTGGCCCCTGGCCTACAGCAACAACAACATCACACATGTGTCATCATGGAGGCCGGAGACACCCAGCATAGTGACATGGAGTGTGTAGGTAACATGCCCTAGCTGTAGACTACTGTTACCTGTATTGTTAGATTATGCATGTGTGAGATGTGTACTGTGTTTAGCAGTTGTGCTGCCTATTGTGTGCAATACTGATAATGTGAATAGTATCTGTACACCTATGCCTGTTGTTCAACTGTAGTTTAGCATACTCACAGTAGCAATGCCACAGGTGTGGTCACTGACAAACTGTGTCATATTCTTGCAGGTCCCTCTGGTGTGACAGCAGGGCAGATGTTACATGCTGGTGAGTGTGTTAGCAATTTAAACTTGGCATTGAACTGTGCATGTCATAGGTGAGGTGTAGGCCATGTACACATAACACACCTACACATAATGCATGCTGTGCATGTTTGCTGTGAGACGTGAAACATCTCAGTAATGTCAGTAGCTGCCTCATTCACATGCAATGCACAGAGCATCAGACACAAATGTGGCAATACTGTACTGCACATTGGATAGGCTTAGTTGACACACATGTACACAACATAACATGTTTGTCATGCGCAGTACACCTCAACATGCTACACATAGTGTAACCGGACACGCGCTGGCAGGTCACACTTCAGCATCCCACATGTCATCCACACACCACACATACCATACCTGAGGGGTAGGGGCCTAGCATGGGGCTGTACAACACGCCTCAACACATAACACAGTCATGTTAGGCAATGCTCCCTATTGGACACCTCACACACCCTTGTGCAATGTGGCTGTGTAATTGTGAACTTAGCCACTGCACTGCGGTTCAGGTACAGCTTGCTAGGTGGTGGTCTAGCACACTTTAGTGGCCTTGAGTGACCACATGATGCATGATGATGATGGCTAATGGTACTACACCCCATACTGTTACAATAGCCATGTCCAGGATTGGTATCCCATCATGTATACATGCACCACCCATCCTGTGTGTGTACATAGCATGCATGTGCTACACCTGTGTCCACAATTATCTGCTACAGACACAGACACTGCAATCAGACATGGAAACCCATGTGACACACAGATAACACACGCAGCCATGGTATGTATACCTGTGTGTGATGGTGCACAGGACATTGCAGAGCTTATAATACTTGCACAGAAATGTTGTGTCCTTGTACACATTGTGTTCCAGGGTGTAGGCAATCACTGAACATGTACACACATGCACCACAGCCATGTACACTGTCATCAACTATGGCTGTCTACACTCACACTGCATGGACTTGAGCAACACTTATTCTGCATGCTGACATGTGTGCGTGACTGTTTGCCTTGTGATACTGTCACCCACCTTCAACCAGTATTGAGTCTGATTTGGAAGTCTGTTGTGTGTGTGTATCTGCTGTAGTGAGGAGTGTGCATGTGTTCCTGTGTTCCTGTGTGCATGTGTTCCTGTGTGCCTGTGTGCCTGTGTACTTGTGTGCCTGTGTTCATGTGTGCATGTGTGCATGTGTTCATGTGTTCATGTGTGCATGTGTTCATGTGTGCATGTGTGCATGTGTGCATGTGTTCATGTGTTCATGTGTTCATGTTTGCATGTGTGCATGTGTGCATGTGTTCATGTGTGCATGTGTGCATGTGTGCATGTGCAGACTGTAACGTGTGTTTCCTGTCTTCCTCTCACAGGTGCTGAGGTAGGGCTTGGCGAAAGCAGCAGGTGACCTGAAGCCACTGCCACGGATAGTGGTGATGATGAGACATGTATTTTGGCACAGGGAGATTTGACAGGGTCTGTCATTGGTCCACCATTCGACAGTACACAGCATTCAACCCCATCCATGCACACACTCATACTGCCATTACATCCCTCACCACCAATGGCCATAGGGGAGGGACAGCATATAGTTGGCATTGACCAGGAGAGTGTGTTACCCATGGCACGTGCATCCCCTCACAGCAGCCATAGCCATAGGCCCGCAACTGTACCACATAGGCGGAGGTCCAGGGGTTCTCGGGGGAGCACCACTGGACGTATTGCCCGTGGCAGGTGTGCCTTCACAGGTCTTACAATGACCACTATGTTCCAGGCTACAATGCAGGCTCAGGCACATATGGAATGGTACACCAGGCAGGGACTTAGGGTGCAGAGGGCACATACCACTATCAATGACAGCATCCGTGACCTTGCCAGTGCCATCCGGACATACACCGAGGTCACTGATAGATGTTGGGGAGAAACAATAGATGCCCTCCACAATATGTCTTCCTCAAGCCAGGACCGTGCGGGATGGTTGCGACGTCGATGTGGACGCATGCCAGCAACAACAACAGCTGGCAGTGGTCGCGGATGGCCCACAGCTCACAGCCGCTCCCATAGTGGCAGTACCAGCCCCAGCAATGCTGGGGCTGGCCTGTCCATTGTCCATCCCAGTAGACCATGTGCACGTGGCTCTGCCCAGTCCCAGCAGGGACATGGGTCCAATCATCATACCTCTGCCTCTGATGACAGTAACCAGTCAGGGTTGGTACCCGATACCATCTGTAGCACCCCTGCCAGGCACAGGTACTGTGTTCGTGGCCGGAGACAGTGATCTGTACAGCCAAGCAGGTACAGTCTGTGGCTGTCCCACAAACCTCCGTATATGGCAGCCACATGGTGGAGCTGTGTGCATGCAGACACACACACACATTAAACAAACAACTAGGGCTCACACATACACACACACATTACATCAACATTGGCCCATGCTGTACTGTTGTCCCACACACACACACACACACACACACACACACACACACACACACACACACACACACACACACACACACAGACATGTCGATTGGATGGGTCAATGTCAGGCTCTGGCAAACAACAAAATGCCCTGTGCATATGATGATACCTGTGCCGCCTCCTGTCATCTGCATTATCGACGGAGGGACAGGCTAACATGGTGCTGATGCACAGGGTGACACTATAGCAGTGTAGCAATAATAGTGAGTTGTCAACAAGGAAGCCTAACTACATCCTTGCAGGTATATCTGAGCAGACATTATGCATCAAAGCTCTGATTGTCAGTGTAGCATTGTTTACACCACTGTTAGGTCTGATTATGTATTATCCACCCATGTGCCACTTGGCTGATGTGTGATGTGTTGCCAGCATGTGTTAGCGAGTGGACAGTACGTGTGTGATGTGTGCAGTGCAGATTAGCAAGTGTACATCAATGAGCATGGTGGGTGCGCACTGTCTGGATGTACGTGCATAGTGGACACATGGGACATGTGGCATACCCTGTCGTACACATTATTAACATCCCATTGCATCTTTCAATGGCCAGTATGCATTCTACTACAGTTATGTACTAACATGTGTAGACGTGTGTATGACATAGGTTGACACTATGCTGCGGGTTATACCATTAATATCAGTCAATGATTTGTGGTCTGGTAGTATACACATCCTCAACAGCATGACTATAAGCAATCATTGGATGATGTCCTGACAAATGACACACAGTAGCAGGGAAACCAGTATCAATTGGATCCTTCCGGTGCTACACTATAACACTAACCAGTGATGATGACTGCCACCCATTACTGTGACACACCTGTGTGTCATATAGCCCCCTTAGGTACATGCATACACACTAGGGATGTGTTCATCCAAATCTGGGAATGCATGGAATGGCCTACAATGCATTCTCTGTATGGGACACATATCCTACACAGGGGTATCATACAGACAGATACATGTTGTGTGATACATGCTGTATAGCAGTAAGCCGACTATGGCATAGTCATCCTCATGTACTATACATACTATCCCATCAGTACCACACTGGTGGTAGCCCTCAACATGTATGCCGGGTACCATTGTGTACATACAGACCCATGTTATGTCATGTGTCCCTTCATATCCACATATCCATAGGTATTGTGGAGTCCCAAGGTGTATCACAGACATTAGAGGCCTGAATGCATATCCACAAGGCAGTCATACACCTATAAGGACTGTCCATTCTTGGCAGACTTTGTTGTGTATGACCATGTCTGACATATACCCCAGCCATAAACCCTCATTCATACTACTCTTAAGTAACTGTCATGGGTGTGTGTGCCACAGATGACCTTGGTCACAGAACACAACAGTGGATGGCCATGTCACATACATACATATGTAACCTACGATCTGAGTAGCAGCAGCACAACCTGTCAATGGAAACAAATGTATTCATGTAGTATGCAGGCTTCACACCTATGTACTGATTGAGGGGACATGTACACATATATATTTGCCACGCAGATACCTGATGTCTGCAATGTACTTACTGTTGTCATCATACTATGTCATACCATAGTAAAAGCAAAACCCACACAGTGTTGACCAACAGTGATACACACACAGTCTGCATTTGCAGGATTCAAACACCTACCTAACACTGCTATGATACTAGAAAGTGATGCATTAACACAGCGCGCTATTTGCTTTACTGGCTGTTTCATCTTCCCCTGCTGTATTTGTAGGATGGTGACATCATCAGACTTTCCAAAGAGGAATGTACCTCCTTTACTGGGTTTTCCCAGTCTCCAAAAAGGAACACCTCTCAAAGGAAACTGCACACACACACACCCCCACACACACACTTTGCAGGATTCAAACCCCTATCTAACTATGCTATGATACTGGAAAGAGATGCATTAACACGGCATGCTATTTACTTTATTGGCTGGTTTCCCTTCTCCTGCTGTATTTCTAGGATGGTGACATCATCAGTCTTTCCAAAGAGGAATGTACATCTTCTAGTGTGTTTTCCCAGTCTCCAAAAAGGGCACTCCTTTCAAAGACAGTTGCACACATACACACACCCTACGTCAGCAGGATTCAAACCCCTACCTAACTAGGTTATGACACTAAAGAAATACACATTAGCATGGCGTGCTATTTGTGAGTTTTTCTTCTGTCTGTATTTCTAGGGTGGTGACATCATCAGTCATTTCAAAGAGGAATGTACATCTGTAGTGTGTTTTCCCAGTTTTCAGAAAGGCTACTCCTTTTAAAGACAATTGCACACATACACACGCCCCCCACAGTGAGCATTTGCAGGATTTAAACCCCTACCTAACTAGGTTATGATACTAGAGAGAGAGACATGCATTAGCACAGCGCACTATTTGCTTTACTGGGTGATTTCCCTTCTCTGTCTGTATTTCTAGGGTTGTGACATCATCAGTCATTCCAAAGAGGAATGTACATCTTTAGTGTGTTTTCCCAGTCTTCAAAAAGGGCACTCCTTTCAAGGAGAATTGCACACACCCCCCACACACAGTCAGCATTTGCAGGATTCAAACCCCTATCTAACTTATGATACTAGAAATAGAGAGAGAGAGACGCATTAGTGTAGTGCGCTATTTGTTTTACTACGTGGTTTCTCTTCTCTGTCTGTATTTCTAGGGTGGTGACATCATCAGTCATTCCAAAGAGGAATGTACATCTTTAGTGTGTTTTCCCAGTCTTCAAAAAGGACACTCCTTTCAAGGAGAATTGCACACACATACACAGTTAGCATTTGCTGGATTCAAGCCCCTACCTAACTAGGTTATGACACAAGAAAGAGACGCATTAGCGTAGCGTGGTATTTGCTTTACTGGGTAGTCTCCCTTCTCTGTCTGTATTTCTAGGGTGGTGACAACATCAGACTGGACATGGTAATGTGTGCACACTTTGTTTTATGCCATTCCAGGAATGGTCCATGTGGGTCGTCAGGTGTCAACAGCTGGAACAGGAACTCATAATCCTTACCTTGTGTGATCTATCTGTGGACACATCGACATTCCTTCATATGTCAACACATATTTATGCACAGTTTGTTGGTTTTGTGGGTATTACATGTGTCTGGGATGTTGATAAAGGGCTATTTAAAGTGTGTGTGAGACATGTGTAGCTGTGTTCAGTGAAGTATGTCCTGTGTGGCTGCCTTGCAAACAGTCTAGCATGTTTGGGAACCATGATCTGCACATGAACATACCACGGTTAGTAGGGTTGTGTGTATGTCAGCTTCCAATAGCTCGGTTTATGACTTCATCCATGATGGACTCCATGGCTTGCAGATCATACTTCATAGGCATACTGGACTGTGCTTCCCATGGTGTGTTGTGCACCAACACTTGTGTGGAGTGCCATATGTTGCTGTAACACATTCAACGGTTCCACATCCTGTGTAGGGGGGGAGGTTCAGCTGACTGTTCAGGTGCAGGATCTGTTTGTTCTCTAGTTTATGCATGACACATATTGGGAATCAATGTAGTCCACTTGATGCCATGCTTTTAGCATTGGGGTTAGCTGTTCATCCATTCTACATGTGATATCTCCTGGTATGATGATATGGACTATTGTCGGTGGGAGGTGGGTATGTATATATGGGCCTGTCTGTCAGGATGTTGGCATTGTCAGTCAGGTACAGTTGGCCCTGACTCATGACATATATGTGTGTACATTGCTATATATGACATAGTTGTCGGAGGTGACATGATTCAGTCTGGACTTCTTCTCAGCTACTCTTTACAGAACACCAACAAACCTGAGCACTAATCCCTGTTATACTCCTATACACACTTAACACCCTACTGATCCTTTGTCATCTGGCTACAGAGTATGTCATGATGATATCCCGGCATGTCCAGGGGTCGGCTTTGTGTGCACTCTCCAGTCCTGCTGGTGAATATTGTGATATAGACACAATGTCACATCTGCCTCATGTACACAGACAACACTCTCCTCCTCACAACAAACCCAGATATATGTGTGAGATGCACCTATAGAGACATACAGGGTGCTGAACTCTCTCGACCCATGACTGTCATAGTCTATCAGGTGGTGAGGATAACCACACACACCACATATCAGTCTCACATATCCTCTGGCGACAGCACTCAAACCACATTATCACACATACACATACTCGGATGCTGTAAATAAACTCTGCCTAAGCAGCAGAGACCTCCACAGCAGGCACACACACAACTGCTACCCCACTACAATACCCACATCTCACATAGTTCACAATGTCAGTGTGCCACACAGTCACTTGCCTTCGGGCTAAACAACACACATAATACACTTGTGATAGGTGACACGTATTGTCAGACACACTGACGTACCACTCACCAGCCCATACAAGGGAATAGTCCCTTTGTGCTGTCTGTTGTGTGCTAGGATCTGCCACATAACACATGCAGTCAGGTCACTACAAAGCAAGTACAGGACTGGCACCATCATTGTCCATGCTTGTGCGTAAAACCTCAGACGTTACTCCCTGAACCACATGACATGGTACATGGAGGAACAGTTTCATCATATAGCCCAGGCCAATATGACCCTGACCTTGTCTAGCATCTTACACCCACCAAGTATGATGTCACAGTATACAGACAAACATATCATGTTTAACACTTAGCTAACAGATTGGTGTCATTCATAGGGGATACAGTGTCTGTCAGCCTGTGGTGACATGCTCAACATGCCACTTAGCTTCACTATGGACAGCTTGCACCTGTCACCCTTGGACCTTTGAATGCTGGCTAAGGTTCTTGCTACACAACTAGGGGGTGTATCCATATACATCACAGATACACACACCTCCGGGTTAGTGGCACTGCACTAAGCATCACAGACCATACATATACAACTACCATTGTGTGAAACTGCCTTTCAGTTTGTTGCCTACTACAGACCACCCTCCCATACTCAGGAACCAAACTCGGCTTTCCTGGGAACAGCGGAGGATATGATGGTCTCCACAAACACCATTATATTGGGTGACATCAGATACACGAATATTGACTGGGGATACTACTCAAGCCGCAACAACCTCACCCTACAGTTGCTACAATTTGTAAATTCATATGCTATGGCACAACCAGTCATCACAGCCACAAGGGGGAATACATATTGGACCTGGTCATCACCAACATGGGGACTCTATGTTCCACACCAGCAATATACCCCTCATTGGTAAGGTCGTAACATACATCTATCTCACTGGACATACATATACACTCCACACACCCATCCTGGGTAATCTTGTTGAACTTCTGATGAGCCAATGTCTCACTTCACCAGAGCATGGTGGTATCCTTCAGAGACCCTGAGACAGTGTCAAAATACAGCTCCGACTGCTGAATCCTTTACATATACATTCTATGGACTCCTAATGGACTGCATGGATTGTGCTACCCCAAATAACAACAAGACTCACTCCTCCAATGGCAGGGGACCTGTCTGGTAGACACCAGCCATTAATAAGCTGTACAATGTCAGGAGAAAGCTACTACATGATAGAGCACAATCCTAGATGGGGAAAACATCTGTGATCTGTACTAGCAGACAGCTATGATCACTCATGTACTTATCTAAGGTCTTCTTCTCACAGACACTTGCACCAGACATGTAGGACTATCACAAGGCCTTCATCAGTTATGTCAGGAACCTGTGTGGACACTCACTGATATGCTGTGAGTTACTGCATACTGATTACACTTACCCTGAACCCACTGGCATAGCCAACATCCTGGCAAGCAGGTTCAGTGCAGATGTCTCCCCCCATCCCCCCTAGGGAGCGACTATACGTCCCAACAGAGTGTAACCTCCCTGACACCACACAGTAACAGGTGAGTGATGCCCTCCCCAAAGCATACATTACAGCATCAATGGGACCAGTTGGTCTCCCGGCCTGCATCTTACACGAGCTTCATGACAGATGTAACCCTCACATTACATCACTGTTCAATATCAGACTTACTACAGCATATGTACCCACGGAATGGCGTACAGCGACAGTGGTCCCACTCCACATAGTTGGTGCCAGAACGGACCACAGACAATATTTCCCTATAAGCCTGACTATCCTGTTATGCAAAGCTATGGAGTGTATTGTCATGGGACTCTTAAACATAGACATCAGGAACCTACAGACACTGTGTCCTACACATTTCAGCATTGTTGTGGGCAGATCTTGCCTCTTGAACATGTTTGTATTCTTTAGACGATTAACAGCTCCATCGACATAGGGACAGTTGTACACACAGCCTACCTGAAGCTTGCTAAACCCTTCCACACAATAACCCACTGGGCCATTATGCATAGGCTCACCAGCATCGATATGGACACATATCTCACATGATGGATTGCTACCTGGATCAGGGATAGCACCCACATGGTCAGAATTGCAGTTGCCATGTCTGACTATACACCAGTTACACGTGACATCCCACACGGCTCGGTCAAGGGACCTCTCTTGTTCAGTATATATTTGTCTGACGTACAGGCTACCACAGGGGGAATATGGCTGACCTTGTTCGCACTTGACTGCAAACTGGGTGCCATACTCACCTCTCCAGCTGCCACATGCATACTCCAACAGGGTCTCACAGAGATGGATGACTGGTGCCTGAACCATGGCCTACAGCTAAATGCCATTAGTTGCATAGTCATCCCCTTTGGGAATAACAACATGCCCACACATTAACACATAGGTAGTACTCCATTACATACGGTAGGTGTTGTTAGGTGATTGGGGACATGACTTATTTGTACTGTCACCTTTGACATTCACGTTGCCACAGTGGTTGGACAGACCTTCTATATAAGCAACCTTATCCCATATGGTTTTACATCTAGATCGAGTGATGTCATTGTGCCCCTATACTAATAATAACCATGCTTGGTTACAATGCCACCTTTGGGGTGTACCTTACCCAACACCTGCAGCAACTGTACTGGCCACAGATACCCAAGCAACAGCCACCCCTCAACAATACCCACGAATCACATATCTCACATGATCAGTGTGCCTCACAGTCACAGCCCTTAAGGCCAAACAACACACCAAATACACTTGTTATAGGGGACTCTATTGTCCGGCACACTGATGTCCTGCTCAAATGACTGAACAAGGAGAAGGTCACTGTAAGCTGCCTGTCAGGTGCCAGGATCCACCACATAATGTAAGCACTAAGGTCACTCCAAAGCAAGTACAAGTATGACTCCATCATTGTCCATGCAGGTGTGAATGACATGAGACGTACCTCCCTGGACTACAAGAAAAGAGACATTGAGGAGCTCTCTGATCATGTAGCCCAGGCTGATATGACCCTGACCTTGAGTAGCATCTTGCCCTCACCAAGAACGATGCCAGAGTATAAAGACAAAATGATCAGTTTCAACAATTGTCTAAAGTATTGATGTCATTCAATGGGGATCCAGTGTCTGTCAGCCTGGGATGACATGCCCGACAAGCCACGTTGCTTCACTAGGGACGGCTTGCACCTGTCACCCTTAGGATTTTGTATACTGGCCATGCCTCTTGCCACTCCCATAATGCATTTTTTAGGTGAGACTCAAAGGACAAACCCACCTCCATAGACAACCTAAGGATACAAAATCTAAAGGTAATTCTACTCAATGCCAGAAGTCTAAACCTCAAGATGCATGCACTTGAGGCTCTCCTCAGTATGCAGAATATCGATGTATGTGCATTAACAGAAACCTGGTTCAAGGCTCCTGAGAGCACCCCAGCACTACCAGGTTATAACTCATACCATGCGTTTCAGACACAAAACTCGGACAGAGGCACAAAAGGAGGGGTAGTATCTATATTCATCAAGGATACCTACACCTCCAAGTTAGTGGCACTGCACGGAGCATCAGAAACCATCCATGTGCAACTAACAGTGGGCCAAACTGCCTTTCAGTTTGTAGCCTGCTACAGAACACCCTCCCTATTACAGGAACCCCACTTGGCATTCCTGAGAACACTGGAGAATATCAAGGTCTCTCCTAAAACTATGTTATTGGGTGACTTCAACTACCCAAACATTGACTGTGACAACTACTCATGCCCAAACACACTCGCCCAACGATACCTTGAAGTTATAAACTGTAATGCAATGGAACAACTGGTCACCACTCCCACAAGAGGGAACAACATATTGGACCTGGTCATCACCAACATGGGGACTCTATGTTCCACACCAGAGGTAAACTCCTCATTGGTAAGATCAGACCATTAACTAATTTCCATGGACATCCATATCCCGTCCCCACCCCCAGCCAAGGAAATCACTGTAAAGAATTTTTCAAAAGCCAACTTTGCACTTCTCAAGACTGAGGTGGAATCCTTCAAAGCTCACGGCCCAGAGGATAATACAGGCCAATCCGCAGAATCCTTCACAAATACATTCTATGAGCACCTGCAGGAATGCATGGATAGTGCTATCCCAAATAAAATGAAGACTCACTCCTCCAAAAACAGGAAACCTCTTTGGTGGACCACGGCCATAAATAAGCTATACAACAGAAGGAGGAAGCTGCTACATGACAGAGCAAAATCCCAAAAATGGAAGGCATCTCTGATCAGTATTAGCAAGAAAATACCTCATAGAATCATCAAAGGCCAGTTTCAGTAGGGAAATTGCCCTAGACACTAAAGATAATCACAAGCCCTTCTTTAGTTATGTCCATAATATGGTTGGAAACTCCCAGATATGCTCTGAATTGTTGCATAACGGTACAAAATATACCAAACCTACAGACATAGCCAACATCCTGGCAGACAGATTCAGCACAGACCTCTTCCCCCCTTCACCCCCAGAGGAACAAATGCCTATCCCAACTGAATGTAACCTCCCTGACATCACAGTTGCACAGGTGAAAGCTGCCCTCTCCAAAGCAAAAAACACAGCAGCTATGGGACTGGACAGTGTCCCAGGCTGTGTCTTACACAAGCTACAAGAAGAACTGAACCCTCACATTAAGTCACTGTTCAAACTTAGTCTTACTACAGGATATGTACCCAAATAATGGCGTACAGCTACACAGCTACAGTGGTTCCACTCCACAAAGGTGGTGCCACAACGGACCCTGGGAACTATCGCCCCATAAGCCTGATTAGTCTGGTCTGTACAGCTATGGAGCGTTTTATCATGGAACTCATAAACAAAGTCATTGGGAGCCTCCAGACACTGGACCCTACCCAATTTGGCTTTGTTAAGGGCAGATCTTGCCTCTTAAACCTAGTTGATTTCTTTGAAACAGTTACCAAAGCTATAGATGAGGGCAAGGTAGTCCACACAGCCTACCTGGACCTCACAAAAGCCTTCGACACAATACCCCACTCGGGCATCATAAATAAGCTTACCAGCTTAAATATCAACCCCTATATCACAAGATGGGTTGCAAACTGGCTCAGGGATAAAACCCACATGGTCAGAATCGCAGGTGCCATGTCCGAATCAAAACCAATTACAAGTGGCATCCCACGGGGCTCAGTTCTGGGACCTCTCTTGTTCAGTATATACTTCTCTGAGGTTTAGACTAACACGGGGGAATTATGGCTGACAAAGTTCGCAGATGACTGCAAACTGGGGGCCATATTCGACTCTCCAGCTGACACAAGCATCCTCCAGAAGGGTCTCACAGAGATGGATGTTTGGTGCCAGAGCCACGGGCTCGAGCTACATGCTAAAAAGTGCATATTCATCCTCTTTGGGAATAACAAGGTGCACACAAATTACCACATAGGTGGTAATCCATTAAGTACAGAAGTAGTAATTTGAGATTTCTGGACCAATGTAGATAGTAATCGCTCCTTTGATAATCACATTGCCAAAGTAGTTACAAAGACCTTCTATATATGCCACCTTATCACAAAAGGGTTCGCATCTAGATCAAGAGAGGTCATTGTGCCCCTCTACTCGTCACTCATGAGCCCCATACTTGAATACAATGTCCCTTTTGGGATGTACCTTACCCGACACCTGCAGCAACTGGAGAGACCCAAAAGTACCTCTCCAAGAGGATCATGGGCTACAAACAGATGTCATATGCAGCTCAACTAAAGAAACTCCAGCTCTACTCAGTTGCTTACCACCTACTCAGAGGCGATCTATGCCTGATATACAAAACCAGGTCAAACCCAGAATTAATGGACATGCTCCACCTCAAATATCCAAGTCCCTTAGAGATACACGTTCCAGGGACTTAAACCTCAGCACAAGAATAAAAAGGACATGCTGGAGGGACAGATTCATTTCCCAGAGGCTCCCCTCATTCTGGAATAGAATCCCAGTTCATATTAGACATAGCCCCTCGCTGACCCTCTTCAAGCCAATTCTGGACACGTGGATGGGAAATCGCAAATTCACCCCTGGAATCTCTTCTGTGTCCCTGCTAGACAGAGGCACAGCAAACTAATCTTAAAGGGTACCTTCTGTGACCTAATTTACAGAGGCACAGTAGACTAATTTAATAGGGAGATGGAAGCCAAATACACTCTGACTAGGCTTATAAATGCCCTAGGGCAGATAGCCTAGTATCTACCTATGAACCTATAAGTTCCACACCAAGCAGATGTATGGACTCACACAGATGACCTGCACAGTTCAGATGCAGTAACTCCAGCTCTACTCAGTCACTTACCACCTACTCGGATATGATGTGTGCCTGTTGTTTGCAGTAATACCCAACCTAGAATTAATGGACATGCTCCACCTCAGGATATCCAACTCCCTTTTAGCTATACACTCCAGGGACATATACCTCAGCACAGATGTTAATAGGACATGCCGGAGGGACAGATTCTTATCCCAGGGCCTCCACTCACTCCAGATTGTGATCACAGTTTCCACCCACTAACCACCTGCAGGGGACATCTTGATGGCTGTATGGGTGATCGTATGTTTACCCATGGGATATCTCCTGTATCCCTCCTAGACAGAGGCACACTAGCCTAAACATACATGGGCTATCTTGTGTGACCTACTATTCACTGGCACAGTGTAGTAATCTGACAGGGCTGCAAAAGCCAAACACACTATGGCTAGGCTTGTACATACTCTAGGGCAGATAGCCTAGTATCGACCTCTGAACCTATGCTTCTGCTTGGAATGCACAATATTTATTGCTGATACTGTTTGCAGGTCTTTATCGTCTTTGCTTTCCCAGTTTCTATGAACAACTTAGGTATCTGCAGAACATGTTTGATCATGACAGGTTTCCACTATATTATATAAGTGTCTGTTGTCATGTAACTGTGTGCACAGGGCGGATTGCTGGATAGTGAGAGGTTCCTGGGTTAACACATGCAACTGCCAGATATGTGTGGCCCACTGCTGTAGTCAGACATGGCCTAAGTGTGTGAGCATGCCCAGTTCAGGCTTTCCATGTTTTGTTGCCTGACATGTCTCATTTATTCAAGTGTGTGAACATGCCCAGTGTGACCTTTCGGTATGTTGCGATCTGAAGTCTACTACATTTGTGGATGTGTGTGAACATGACCAATATTAACATTTATACTGTGTGTGCTGGAAGTCAAGTTCTGTACTTACAGCAAGACTCACCTTTGTGTCATAACTCAACAGGGATTATGCTGTGCCTGCAGGGTTTCCATGAGATACTTTGCATAGACTTATCAACATTCCTTCATATTGGCTAAACAGTGCAATGCTGTCATGGTTTAGTGGTTCAGTACTTTAACTATGGTGCACAGTATCCTGGGTTCGTGGCCCATCACTGTTTTATATTTTCATACTAAGCAGACCAGACTGCTTAAGGGCCAGTTAAGCAAATATAAGCATGTTGCTTTTGTTCTGTTATGCCCTACTTAGACCAGGCTTGTCTGACATTGCTGTATATTCACCAACTTTGCTGGACATTGCCCAATATTACTCAACATTGACCACAGTTGTACTAGTTGGTGTGTGTGATTCTGTTTGCATATACTACATGGTGGTAAATGCTGTTTAGCACTACTTTAAATTGCTTGACACATGGCAATCATGCCTCAGGTGGTGCTGCAGGGCTGCCTATGTCGGATGCACATACTACACTCCCTGTACATGTTTGAAGCAGGTAGTGTCAACTTAGGCATCCCTTTTACTATATGTGCAGGTCAGAGAGAGGTATCATTTCCAGGGTTCCTACTGAGCCAGTGTATGTGCTATGCGTTGCCTCTTTGCCAAGGCCAAAGCATACTGGGCACGCCTACTTCTGCCTACTGGGGCAGGTTCAGGGTGTTCCTCCTCCAAGTCACGCTCTGCCTGTGATGACCTTGGCAATGGTGGGGGGCTGTTCAGGCCAGGCCTATGCTGGTCCTGCTGCAGCTGTTTTCACAGGATCATATTATGTAGCATAGCACATACCATGACAATTTGGGTACATGTAGTTGGTGAGTACTGCAAGGCTATACCAGATGTGTCCAGGCACTGGAACCGTGACTTGAGCAGCCCAAACTCACGCCCAATTACATTTTGTGTTTGTGCGTGTGCCTCATTATGGCATTCCTGTTCAGGTGTGTGTGCATTTCTGATGGGTGTCATCAGCCACGGCTCCAGTGCATAGCCAGCATCCCCCACTAGGTGACCATGTGGGATGTCCCCATTGTCAAATGTCTGGTACAGCTGCGTCAGATGCCAGATATGGGAATCATGGTAGCTTCCAGGGCAGCCAGCACACACATTCAGTATTATGCCCTGGGCATCACACATGACCTGGCAGTTGATGAAGGGGAAGCCCTTGCGGTTGAAATAGACCCTACCCTGCTCACCGGCTGGTGCTTTGATGCGTATGTGCGTGCAGTCTATTGCACCCACTACCTCAGGGTATTCCGCTATTTGCTGGAAGAGACGCATATTGCTAGCCAATACCTCACGGGAATTGGGGAAATATACATGATCACCGACATGTGCTGACATGGCATCCAGGAACTGGTGCAGTACCCTGGATGCTGATGCCTGTGATATCCCCATCATATCACCAGTTGGTCTCTGGAAGGTACCTGTTGCTAGTATTCGTAGGCCAACACATACCTTGGTTTCTACTGAAATGGGTTCCCCTCTGTTGGTTCTATGTGTGAGGCGTGGCCTGCACAGCTCAACAATTTGCTGCAGGAGGTCTCTGTCCACTCTATAGCGCTCCACTACCTCCAGCTCATATAGCCCCTGGTAGGTTACCCTGGGCCTGTACACTCTTCTCCATCTCCGCACTGGGTGTTGATCAGCAGCATTACCATTGTCACCACCCTCAGCATATTGCATATGTCACCTTATGACAGCAATGGCAGCCCCTAACATTTTTTTGTGTCAGTACAGCTTTTTCAGTATTCACCTCTCTTAGCTGACTGCAGTGCTGCAGTGTCTCTGAGGAATACATGGTGAAAAGTTGTTTGCAGTGTTTTAAGTGCTGGGCTGGGCTGGTTTGCTGCCTGTGTAATTGCCTGATTCTGATTATTTCCACCTGCTAGCTCTGCTGACTCTCTCTGGTTAACTTCCTACTCTTTGTTGTTCTTCCTTTTCCCTTTCCATTTCTTCAGGGGGGCAGCGCCATGCACACTAGCGTAGACGCGCACACATGCGCTAACATGCACGCACACAGGCTTAGACAGAGTTACACTAGTTAATTCCTGCTTAAACGCGCGCACACGACCGCAAAATCACTTACGAGACTTTAAACTACCCTACACATGCTTTAAACGCGCGCACACAGGCGCAAATATGCTAACGCAGATTTAGACAACATTACACATGCTAACTTCTGCTTACACGCGTGCACACTGTCTTATTCGGGTTTTATAAGTGTGCACAAGCATGCATACACGTTGCAAGCATTTTTACAAGAAACTTTGGTGATACCCACAGTGTACACCTTCTATTTTTTTACTTTAGCTAGGATATCTACTGACACACCTATTCCAGTGATGAGCAATTGACAGCTAACACATTCCACTCTGCTCCAATGAGATTAGCTACTGTCATACATACCACCCTCATGATGTCACCTATATCCTACTCTGTTACTCCCCTTATCCTAATCTTGCACTCCACTGACTGTGCTCATTTGCTATGTAGACTTGTGATTCACTATCCTTACCCTAATTTGCATAGGATTGCCTAGTAATGCTTGGTTACATCTCTTGGACTGAGTTCCCCCTATAACAACCCCTACTCGGTAGCCTTGTTGTCTTCAGCCTGCCATTCACTTGCATTGTATATTATGATATCTTATAAAATGCCTATTTGTGGCTTTTATTTTCTTATTTTATGATTTTTATAGCGCACCCCATTTGCGCGGCAATGCTTAAACCTCGCCGATCGAGGAAAAAAAAATTTTTATTTTTTGCATCGGGGAAATTTGCCAATGGCAGTATATTTGGCTATTGGCATGTTTCCTCAACCATATGCAACCTTTATTTGGAGCTGTCACAGCTCCATTGTGCTATTTGCAGAATGGTACTCAGTTGTCAACATTTCTGCAGATAACACGGCTCCTACTCGGACAGGTTTGTGCTTCCTGGATCACATATTTACCTCATTTGCATGCCTTTCAGCTGCAAGTGAGGTAATTTGCATATCCAAGCCCTGTCCGTGTAGGAGCAGTTTAAGGGGCTGTTTGCAATGCTGTTCCTGGATCACTCGTTGGACATGTTGGCTGCATGGAGTCTTACTCTACTCTTAGACTCCGTGCAAGCCTTCATGAATCCGGCCCAAATGATTTCAAAACTTTTCTCACCTTTAATTTGACCTATAACCTGTACAATTCAATTGAAAAACAAATTTGTTAGGGGAAAAATAGAAAAAATGAAAAATGTACAATAAGCTGGTTGCATAAGTGTGCACACCCTTAAACTAATACTTTGTTGAAGCACCTTTTGATTTAATTACAGCATTCACTCTTCTTGGGTACACACCTGCCATCAATTAAAGAGACTGTGATTAAACCCAAATAAAGTTCAGCTGTCCTTGTAGGATTTTCTTGACATTTACTCAGTTGCCTGCTACAGCAAAAGCCATGGTTCACAGAGATCTTACAAAGCATCAAAGGGATCTCATTGTTGAAAGGTGTCACTCAGGAGAAGGGTACAAACAAATTTCCACAGCATTGGATATACCATGGAACACAGTGAAAACAGTCATCAAAAACTGGAGAAAATTTGGGACAACAGTGATGTCCCTCCAAAACTGATGAAAAGACAAGACAAAAACTGGTCAGGGAGGTTGCCAAGAGACCTACAGCAACACTGAAGGAGCTGCAGGAATTTCTGACAAGTACTGGTTGTGTACTACATGTGACAACAATCTCCTGTATTCTCCTTATGTCTGGGCTATGGAGTAGGGTTGTAAGACAGAAGCCTTTTCTTGCACATAAAAACATCCAGGCCTGGCTAAAATTTGCAAAGCAATATATCAAGTCTCCCAAAAGCATGTGAGGAAATGTGTTATGGTCTGATGAGACCAAGGTTGAACTTTTTAGCCAAAATTCCAAAAGGTACGTTTGGTGCAAAAACAACAGTTTGCATCACCGGAAGAATGCCATCCCCACCGTGAAGCATGGTGGTGGCAGTATTATGCTTTGGGGTTGCTTTTCTTTAGCTGGAACTGGGGCTTTAGTCAAAGTGGAGGGAATTATGAACAGTTCCAAATACTAGTCACTTTTATCCCAAAACCTTCAGGCATCAGCTAGAAAGATGAAGATGAAGAGGAATTACACCTTTCAACATGACAATGACCCCAAACATACATCCAAATCAACAAAAGAATGGGTTCACCAGAAGAAAATTAAAGTTTTTGAATGGCCCAGCCAGAGCCCAGGCCTAAATCCAATAAATCTCTGGGTTGGCCTAAAGAGGGCTGTGCATAATAGATTCCCTCACAATCTAACAGATTTGGAGCACTTTTGCAAGGAAGACTGAGCAAATATTGTCAAGTCAAGATATGCCATGCTGATAGACTCCTACCCAAGAAGACTGAATGCTGTAATTAAATCAAAAGGTGCTTCAATAAAGTATACGTTTAAGGATGTGCACACTTATGCAACAAGCTTATTGTATGTTTTTTTATTTTTTATATTTTCCCCTAACAGATTTGTTTTTCAATTGAATTGTGCAGGCTACAGGTCACATTAAAGGTGGGAAAAGTTTTAGAAATTATTTACTGTGGTCTCATTTTTTTATATTACAAAACCTTGGCATTTTAACAGGGATGTGTAAACTTTTTATATCCACTCTATGTGCAGTAGGCATAAAAAATTATTTCAGTAGCTATTACATATACAATTTTGCCAGGAAAGATATGTGTAATAGTCATCCCTAGGTATTCTTAAAGTCATGATAAAAAGTTTCTGTAATAATGACATTCTTACAGTATTTGTAAAATTATCTGCATGCTGGAGTTGAACCCTGCTTCAACTCTACTTTTTCAGTTAGCTGAGAGAGTTTACACCTTGTGCCACAGACAAACCTAGGCTGACAGCTGAATTTTCTCTACTAAGCGCTGTTTACAGTGCTGATGGTCACACGTTGCCACTAAGCCTGTTTGCGCTATAGAAGGCAACCAAATTAAAGTCTTTTGCTTTTTTCTTCAGCAGTCAACACTGTTTGCTCTCAGCCTAGCATCATGCAAGCAGATAAGGCAAGCAGAACACTTAATTTTTGAATTGAGCTTTGAAGCTAACATGGAAAGGTATAATACAACATCCAGAACACCACTGAACACCTCAGAACACTGATAATTTACAGTCCCATTTCAACACATCAAAGTATAATCATGCATGCGCCAACACTTTGCCACCATCTGTGCAAATGCATTTCTCAGCATTGCAGTTTTGGAATTGATTTTGAAAAAACAAGTATCGCTTCATTACATGGAAACTATAATGTACTGATGTGAAATGCAGTGAACTGTGTCATTAATTGACCACTTCATTTTGGACAGATGGCTCTGCACTAAGACTTACAAATGATATGCAACCACATACAGCCTTGACATGGAAAAATCATGAGGTTTTATCGCTCATGCACTAGAAAATTAAGTATTGCTTGGTATTGACAGGCCGCATTGCCCATGCATGAGCGTATACCATAGCTAATATCAGTGAAATTCATTTTAGTTTACATGCCATCATTCATCATCATCATCAGCAGCAGCAGCAGCAGCCTCTTTTTTCCCATTTTTCTACTTGGGGTCAGGAAATTGTGTTGATTGTCGCTATCTCTCTCATTTCATGCCACACTCCTGCCTTCTTCAGCACTCATACCTGACTGTCACAGATCTTCTTTCACACAATCCATCCACCTCTTTGCAGAACATCATTTGCTCTTACCTTCTTCCTGTCTGTCCCAAATCTTCTTCACTAGAATGTCTTCTACTTTTCTGCATGTGTCCAAACCACCATAATCTGTTCTCTTTGATCTTTTCTGCAATTGGAGCTACTTTGGCTTCTGCTCTTATGTCCTCATTTCTTCATCTGTCCCACAGAGTGCATCCTACCACCCTTCTCAGGTACTTCATTTCCATCACCTCTTGCTTCTTCATCTGCTCTGTCTTTACTGCACAGGTTTCTGTACCAGTAGTACTGATCACACCACTGTCTTGTACACCTTATTTTTTAGTTTCTTTGGCATTATTCTGTCAAAGACTACACCTGACACGCTATGCCATTTGGCTGCAGCCCCTCTGATTGTAGCTTTAACCTTTTCATTCAGACTTCCCTTCTCCTCAACAACCCCTCCCAGATACTTGAAGCAATTTACCTGTTCCACTATCTTTCCTTCTATCTCAGTTCTCAGCTTCTTCTAATTTCCCCAGTTTGCTGCCATTACCACTGTCTTATCTGTGCTTAGTTTCATCCTATGTGCCTTCAGTTTTGCATTCCATTGCTCTATACTTTGCTGGAGTTCTTGCTCAGAGTCTGCCTGTAATGCGGTATCATCTGCATACAGCAACTTTGTTGGTCTGTCTCCTCCAACCTGTTTGCTAATGTAGTCCATCACCAGTATGAACAGCAGTGGGCTCAGAGCTGAACCCTGGTGTACACCCACTCTGAACCCCACTGTGAGGCTAAACACTGTTCATACTTGAGTCACTGGGTCCTTGTACATAGCCTGCACTAATTCTACCAGTGTTTCTGGGACTTCAAATCCTGCAGTACTGCCTAAATCAGTTTTCTTGGGACCTTGTCATATGCTTTCTCCAAGTCTAGGAATGCCCAGTTGGACTCTTTCCTCATCTCTAGCTTCTTCTCAACTATCTGTGTCACTGAAAACATTGGGTCAGCTGTGCTGCATTCCAATCTGAATCTGAACTGCTCATCTCCCATCATTCTACTGCTCTGCATATCCATCTAACAATCACTGTCAGAACATTCATGCAATGTGGTAGGAGTTTGATGCCTCTGTACTGTCCACAGTTGTGGATGTCCCCTTTGTTCTTATACACTGGTATGAGTATGCTTATTCTCCAGTCATCTGGGATACAGCTTTCTCTCCACACTGCTGTGAGCACCCTCAGGAGCCATTTCTCCCCTATCTCACCCAGCATCATTATCATATCTGCTGTGACCTCATCTGAGCCTGCTGCTTTCCCTGACTTCATTTTCCTTAGTGCTATTCTTCTTCTTCTAGGGTGGGCTCCTCTTCTTCTCCTATTATCATCTTTGGCTAACAAAGTTTGCAGATGACTGCAAACTAGGAGCCATAATCGAAACTCCTAACAATGTGGACATCCTACAAAAGGGCCTCACTGAGACAGATGCCTGGTGTCAAAGCCATGGCCTCAAGCTCAATGCCAAAAAGTGCATTGTCACCCCCTTTGGTAAAAACTCTGTACCCATGAACTACCACATAGGTGGTAGTATACTTAACACCGAAAGTGTGATAAGAGACCTTGGGACATAGGTGGACATTAGTCTCTCCTTTGATAATCACATCGCCACAGTAGTCCGGAAATTCTTCTACATGGCACACCTCATCGCAAAAGGTTTCTCATCCAGAAAAAAGAGATCATTGTTCCCTTCTACTCATCACACATTAAACTCATTATAGAGTACAACACCCCTTTTGGTATGTACCTCACAAGACATCTGCAACAACTGGAAAGGCCGCAGAAATACCTCAAAAGAGGATTACCGGCCTCAAACAGATGCCCTATGCAGACCGTCTCAAAAAACTCCAGCTTTACTCCATCGCATATCGCCTACTCAGAGGTGATCTCTGCCTAACATACAAAGCTATGTCAAACCCAGAGCTGTTGGACATGCTTCCCTTAAAGAAATCCCAGTCCCTTCGAGCTACATGCTCTAGGGACCTAAACCGTGTCACCACAATAAACAGAACATGCTGGAGGGATAGATTCCTGTCTCAGAAACTTCCCATACTCTGGAATAAACTACCTATCTATATCAAACAAAGCTCCTCATTAGCACTCTTCAAGAAAAATCTTGATGATTGGATGGGAAATAGGAAATTCACCCCAGGATCGCCTCTGTGGCTCTGCTTAACAGTGGCACAGGAAAATCATTTTCTTGGGTGGCAAAAGCCAGGGTACCTTTTTGGCTGGGCTTGAATAGGTCTCAGGGCTGATAGCCTAGTACCTACCTATAAACCTATAAACCTATCCAAGGCTTGTGTCTGAGGCAGTACAGCTTATGTGTGGTTTTCTTCATTCAGAAGCTGCTGGCAATACTCCTTCCATCCACATTTGATGTCCTGTGGACTGGTGAGCAGATTGTTGCTGGCATCCCTCATGAAGGTTGCCTGACTATCTTTATTGTTTTGTTTTTGCCTTGCAACCCAATATAATTTCTTTGTACCACTTAATGAGTCACTTTCCAAAAGTTGGTAGAATGCCTCTGATGCCCTAGTCTTTGCTATTGCAACTCCTTTCTTAGCTTCTTTGCTAGCCAGCAAGTATGCCTTCCTAGCCTGGTCAGTCTTTTCTATCTCCCACTTTTTCCTGCAATCCTTCTTTCTTTTGATGACTTCCTGGACTTCTGCATTCCACCACCAGCTTATCTTACGTACCTTATTTCCATACCTGACTCAGCCACATATCTGTTCTGTAGTCCTCACACATGCTGTTTTGAGGTGCTGCCACTCTTCTTCAACTCCACCTATTTCCTCCTCTTCCTGGGGTGCTAGAGTCCTGAGTAATTCCTTGCTGTGGTCTGACTGTTTCACTGGGGATGATTTTGCTGGTGTTTATTACATTCTTGTAAACTGAAGTCAGAGAATGCCTGTTCACCAACCAATAAACAGAGAACTGTCATTTCTGTGAACAGCCACTACAGCAAATTTTTTAATAGGAGAAAAAATTGCTTGCCCATCATTGTGAATTTGGCCTTTTCCCCACTGTAGTGTGATCTTGGAGTTGGTATATTTAGTTGGGGGGCTGGGGTGTGTGTGGGTGGCAAAGCCCCCCACTTAGACATGTTTTGAATACTGTCTCATTTCTGGTTGGCCAAAAGATATTTTCCCCTAGGAAAAAATTCACTGTAGTGGCTGTTCGTAGAAATGACAGTTCGCTGTTTAGTAGTCAGTGAACAGGCATTTGCTGACTTGGGATTTTGATGTCGTAATATAGACCCGATTTTGCAATCATCCATTCTACCCCAGTGCCTTTTCCTTACTAGTAGGAAGTCTAGCTGAGTTGCATGTTGGCCACTCTTGTATGTGATCTTGCAACTGTCCCTGTTTCTGAACCATGTTTTGATTACTATCAAGCCATTTACTAGAAAGAAGTCTAGAATGGCCTCTCCTTCTTTATTTCTGTTGCCTCAGCCATGTGGGCCCAGGTAGTCCTCCTATCCAGTTCTGTCTGTCCCGATATGTGCATTCAATTCATCCATTATAAACACTAATTCATGTTGTCCTGGTTTAACTAGTAGGTCCTGCAACTGCTACCTGAATGCATGCTTTTCCTCATTATAACAACCCTGCTTTGGGGCATAGACTGAGATTATGAATATTGCCCTATCATTACATTGAAGTCTGATTGCCATGAGTCTGTCACTAATTCTGATCATATCCCAAACTGTCTTCGGAAACCTCTCTCTCTCACTACCACTTGGCATAATGGTTAAGGTCTTCGTTTCCCATGCACAAGGTACAATGTTCAGTCCTGACCTCTGACCAATACCTGTTTGGAGAATGCATGTTCTCCCTGTGTCTCTGTGAGGTTCCACCCACCTCTGAAAAACATACTGAGTGTTTCCATCTCAAACTCACCAATGAATGAAGCTGTGGGCAGAAGCACAGACTCTATATGATGCCCTATAGGGGGAAGAGTTGTACAGACCAACCACTTTGGGCATCTACTGTGGTGCACAGTATCCTCAAGATAGGAGAACACAGATCACAGACTGCACACCATGGCAGGACTAGCCACTCGACAGTGTAAAATATGGCTCTAGGTGATTCGGTCATTGTTGTCAAAATAGGCATGAGTAGTTACCAGTGATAAGTGGGTTGAGGACTCGGCCTAATCCAACCTACACCAGGGATCCTTGCTAATGGTGGGAGGGGTGTACATGACACTATTGGCCAGTGTGTGCCTGCTATAAAGCCCAGCAGCCCTGGCTCAATAAGCTACTGGCTGGCCGATGTCTACATGACCAGCCTGGGTTACCTGGGGAAGCTCTGTTGAGCAAAATCTGGACATAAAACCAACCAACCTGCCAAACATGAACTAAGAATTGTTACATTTAATGTGGGTTCATTGATGGGATACAGCTGGGAAATGGATTACATGATAATACAGAGGAGGCTGGATGTCCTATTTATCCAAGAGAGAAGATGGAAGGGCAGTGTAGCAAAGCCACGTAGCTTGGGATCCAGATTCTACTACTCAGGAAGGGGACAGGCTAGAAATGGTGTAGGGATTTTACATACCTTCATTATAACCTGATTATCCATGAATGATTAAGTGTTCATCCTGTGTTTTCCAAGTGTGGCTGTGTCTCACATATGCAAAACAGGTAGGTACATGTCACTGTCAGTTCTGTAGTACACATTAATGACAGGATAGCTGACATAAGTCAGCAGTATGTATGTATGTATTATTGAGTATAACATTGACCTTACTGTGTCATATCAACAAATACAGATTTGCACAAAGCCTTTGATATCTCAATATCATCTCAGATACAGAATGAGATGTTAATCCTGCAGTGCACTGTCCATGTGTAAAGTCAGATTTCTGCAGTGGCACTTGCATGACGTACTGTGTCCTCTAACTTGCATAGCTAGATAAGTAGGGTATTCTTATCTTATAGCAGTCAACGTGTGTATGCATGTGTGTGTGTGTGTGTGTGTGTGTGTGTGTGTGTGTGTGTGTGTGTGTGTGTGTGTGTGTGTGTGTGTGTGTGTGTGTGTGTGTGTGTGTGTGTGTGTGTGTGTGTGTGTGTGTGTGTGTGTGTGTGTGGTGTTGCACAGATAAAATCTGAACTACTGCTGTCCATAATACAGTAGTAGCCTGGAGTTAATTTTAAACTGCAGGCTGAGTTCACATGAATTTCAAACCCTTCTCGCAACATCATCAAAACCACACTGATGTCATCTTGTATAAAGTGCACTTCACACTGTATAAGTCAAACTTTTGAGGTGGTGCTTTTGTTAAGCACTGTGTCCTCTAGATTGCATAGCTAGATAGGTAGGGGATTCTAATCTCACAATAATCAACTTGTATGTATATATGGAGTTGTGTAAATATGACCTTACCTACTGATGGCCTTAATAAAACAATAGCCTGGTGTTAGTTTTACACTGCTAGGAATGTCCACATCAATGTCAGACAATTCTCCTGACATCATCTTCTCAGCAACACAACACTGATGTTATCGTGCATTAAGTGCATTATCACAATGTATAAGTCAGACTTCTGAGGAGGCACTAGCATTAAATGCTGTGTCCTCTAGACTGCATAGCTAAATAGATAGGGGTTCTTATCTCAGAGCAGTGTGTGCGCGTGTGTGTGTGTGTGTGTGTGTATGTGTGTGTGTGTGTGTGTGTGTGTGTGTGTGTGTGTGTGTGTGTGTGTGTGTGTGTGTGGGGTTGTGTAAGTATGATATTAACTACTGTTGGCCTTAATAAAATAGTAGCCTGTATAAAGTGCACTATCACACTATATAAGTTAGACTTCTGCAGTGGTTCTTGTGTTAAGTACTGTGCCTTCTAGGTCATATAACTAAATAGGTAGGGGCTCTAGTCTCATAACAATCAACTTGTATGTGTGATGGTGGGTCCATTGCATCATTGGAGAAATACTTCATCAGGTGTGCCCTTTTGACTCCCACTCATGAGAAAAATTTACATGGTGAGATCAATTCTGCATCCACTTTTTACTCTGTCCACAATGCATACTGCCTGCAGCATACTGCTGAGGTCATCATTTCATTAATGCACTTCCACACAACAAAAGTCAGACCTCTCATGCGGTAAATGCATATAATACACTTGTGTGTAGACTGTGCCAGTCAATAGATAAGGAGTTTGAATACAGCAGTGAGACTCTCCTGTTTGTGTGTGCGCGCGCGCGTGTGTGTGTGTGTGTGTGTGTGTGTGTGTGTGTGTGTGTGTGTGTGTGTGTGTGTGTGTGTGTGTGTGTGTGTGTGTGTATGTAAAGGGATGCCAAAGTGTGCTACACCTCTTGGTATTGCCAGCATTTAGAATTCCACATAGCTGTAGAAGTAATTTTTGCACACACATCTCCTTTGCATGATACAGCTGATGTCATCCTTTCAAAGATGCAGTATAGCTCACATGCAGTCAGATTTCTCCTGTGGCATGAGCATATAATACCCTTGCAAGTAAGTTGTTTAATGCTATAGGTAGGGAGTTCAGACAAAGGAATGTCTGTCATCTGTGGTTGTGTGTTTTTCCTCTTACTGTGCAGAACTGGCTGCAAATACATTTAGGAGGTATATCTATACAATGTTCTGTGCAGCCACTTATGGTGGAAACATAAAGGTAATACACAATGGTGATATCATCCATTTAAATCTTCAATGTCACAGTCATCAAATAAATCCATAGCTGCCCCTGTGTTACAGCAAACCTTCATTACCCTGTTATTTTAACTATGTAATTAAAATTCCAACATCAATGCTTACAGTCATTGTACGTGTTGTTAGTGCTGTTGCCCACATGTACTATGTTTAGGTGTAGATGTTGTTTGCTGTTACAAATGCTTAATCTTTGCTGTTACAAATTGTATTCTACATTTCATTTAGAAAGGCTGTATTGAAGACTGATCCTGTCATTTGAATAGATTGTCATTACAACACAGTTGTAGTAAAAGCACCTCCTCAGGACTGAGGACATAAGTAAGGCATGTGTTCCTATATGGGATTATATGGGATTATATCCACGGACATAATTATTGTTCAGTCATCACAGTGACAACAGCAGGGGCTACAGGTGTGTTTGGGTATACCTAGCATCAGTTAATGTTGTCTGATATACAGCAAGAATCTTTCTAAGTAATTACAAGGACACATATTCCTTTATTCATAGACATGATGTAATGCATTCACATAACTACACACATGACAATTGGTGATACACTTATACCATGGCATATTCATTGATCCCACTAGGTGTTAATTTTCTTAATGTTTAGGTAAGTGTTCCAAACCAGCACTGAGTGACAGAAAGCTTTTGTGTCCTTAACTGTTCTGCAAGAAAGACAGCCCTTCAATTATACTTTGTATGTTGAGTAACAGGTAAAGTACAGCTGATTGAAAGACTTCACATAGATGGAGTTCAACAGCTGTGATATTTACATTATGGTGAATGCAATTAATAGCTGTCTTGTTACTTGTAGGAGTTGTACAGCCTGATGTTCAATTCTAGCATAGGGATTCATTTTGTGTGAACATACTGACATCACACAACAACCATTACATCATGTCAGTGTTATCCCTTGACATGTTACACAAACACATATGAACATAGCTTTGGATTTTCTGAAATTACACATTTTTTCTCCCAATGTAATGGTGAGAATGCTACCTTGGCACATGCATTGAGTGCTGTGTTGTACTTGTGTATGCTAAGTTCTTGGGTGGTATGTGTACAGACATACAGAGAAACCATCCTTGACCACAGACCATTGATATAGGACTGATCACATTTGTGTGCACATGGGCATACTCATTTAATTGCCATCAGTCCAACATCCTATTATGACAGTCATTCTCAGATATTCTTTCTTAATTCACACATTAATTTCATTTGTTTGCCACAATACCCATTGCTACCTCCTGTGGCAGATCCTAACAATACACAGCTCTGGGGAATACATTGTATCATGGTGTGGGGTTTGCATCTGTTGTTATCTGTGAGCACAATAGCTGTGTTAGGCAGGGGTGCCTTACATAAGGGCATTATGTATGTCACACTCTGAGCCCACATTTGTAACACCACACATACCTACATATGGGATGCATAACAATTATAATACGGTGATGCATAATTCCTTTCAAGGGTGATCTTCCTTGTACATATGTTAGGCCTCTTTCTTTGGAATGCACAGTTAATGCACAAGTTAGTTTTGACATTGATGGCATGGGTTCAAATCTTGCAAAGGGCAATTGTGGCTTCTGATCATTCCTATTTTCCTACATGTTATATGGATGTGATGCATGCTGTGCAGATATCCCATTTTGTATGTACTGTCCTTGCGAACTGTCATCTCATCTCATCATGCCAATGACATTTATATGTCATGTAATTCCCCTCTGTTACAATGTGATGCTCTGTGACTGTCACATCCTATCATATCATGTCTACTTTTATTTACTGATATTTGCTCAGGAATTATGACCACCATTATTTATTATGACATACATACTGAGAAATTTCAATATTACAAAGCTATCTTTGTGACACAAGCACCTTCACATCACTTATCGTAGTAGAATTGGAACATTTACCCACTAAACTTACATCTTTCTGTATACATCTCTTTGATTTTTGTGCACATTGTCCTCAGTGCATTTTTTCTGTCTGGTAATCTATGTATTGTTGTTATTGCTCTTGCCATTTTACATCCCCTCTTACTTATTTTTGCATTCTTATGTTATATTCATGTACACAGTACACTCAGTACATTTTCCTTGCCTGTGCACAGTATGCATTATTTCCCTTATGTAGCACTTTGTGTTGTCTGCATAAGCATGCTTAATGGGTTTGCCCATAAGCAAACCTGTTTGTTTACTGTATGTGCTCTCACCATGGTTTCCTGGCTGCCAACACTGTTGCCGACCATGAAAATGTGCTTGTATTTTTAAAAGCATGATGAGTAACATGCATATGCAGTTAGCGCTGCTCCTCATCACTCTAAGTGGTAAATATCATGCAAGCTTCGTACAAAGCCTACACAATTTGTATGAATCCCAGGGCATATATTAGAAACAAGGTTTGTCCATGTATGCTGAAGTGTTTTCCAGGAAGAAAAGGAAACAAAACAGAGTGCATCTGGTGAAGTGAAAGCCTCATGCTGATGAATATTTAGAAGGGTGTCATCTGAGTCATTTGAAATCAAGAAACCAAGGGCCTAAGGATATGTTTAGTTTCACAAGGGATAACCTAAATATATGCAGTGATTTTTTTGTGTACAAATAATGTGTCTGAAAATGCAAGTGATTTTTGCAAAAAAAGTCTAATGAAATTGTTTATTATTTATTCATATATAGTTATTTATGTAGAAATGGTGTACATAAGACAGTACAAAGTAATTTCTCCAATGGCAAAATCTAATCTACTTAGAGAGTTCGCAATTAAGCATTTTAAACATAGCAACTTGAACATAAAAAATAATTTATAGAAATCAAATGCAAGGTGATTATTGCATGACAGGGAGGATAATCATTGTTTCAGTAATGAATCAAAATGTACTGTATGATTTTTGTATATCCCCAGGATTCATGAAGCTTGTGCCAGGCGCAGGCATAGCGTAGGTGGAATAATCCCAAATATGGCCGTCGAGCGATTCAGGTACGATCCAATACCACGTGCACTACCGGCGTACGCCAGAACTGCACAGCCCTCGGCATAGGTATGTTAATCACCCCATGCCCAGTGTCGCACCATGCAAATGAAAACATATAGTGATTCATGAAGTGGTGCAGGTGTAGCGTAAGGCCACGGAAATGTAAACCAAAAAACACGGTTTACATTTTCCCAAACAGAACATCTGAGCTATGGAAGCGGACCAGAATCAAGTATTACAAAGTTAATATATGCCAATGGCTAAATACACAGCCAATGGCATAAGAAAGGATGCACAACACCTAAAAAACAACTTTAATGTCATGTCCACAGTAATGCAAAGTACAACCACAGGGCATGTGTGCGCAAACTGGAACATAAAGAAAATATATAAAAATGTCATAAAATCGCAATGTAATGCAAATCAGGTGTACACCATAATACACAATGGTAGGCATGGAACACCACAATCAAGGTGCAAGGGTTACTAAGGGCCTGCAACAGTGTTCGGCGTGGTAACTATGAATTAGTAGTCAATGCCATGCAAATGAGGCAGATAATACTGAATCGCAAATGTCCCGCCGGATGAAGGTTGAACCATACGGCGCAGCACTATAACACTGAGGAGTGGCTCAGAGGAGATACATGACATCAGCAGAGGGGTGTGCCACCGTAGCAGTAAGCACATTGGAGCAATGCAAATCTGGCCTGGCCGTTGCTAAGCAAAGCTGCAGGACAGGGGTGGGGAGGAAGGTATAGAATCATTTAGTTGAGAGCACACATGGTGCCCAAAAGCGCATGTGTATGGGGATGAAAACATGCCCAAAATCCAGTAAGTGGATGCACGCGGCGCGAACAATAGCACAAACAGGAAGGTCAGGGGAAGAAAAGAAGGAAATGCCAAAATAGGATAATTGGCATACTAATGAGCAATCAACACTAATCAACTCACGGCGGCCAATCGACGGCAGCTGTCAAGTCTGCTCGCAGAAACCTGCAAAACAGGATAGGGGAGGCATTGGAATGCAAAGAAAGGAGGGGAGGCATTGGATTGCAAAGATCGGAGATCTGTCATAGCAGAGAAAAGCAAACCGACAGTAGACCGGCAATAGTACACATTACACAAGATACGCCAGGTCTAGGAAAGTACAAATTAAAGCAGGCTGATGTATGCATGCCAGAAAATGGTAGGTGGAACGTGCAGAAATGTAAAGGGAAGGTCAAGAGGTAATCCACGGCAGCCAAATGTAATTCAATACCAAAGGCACCACAATAGTAGTTCTGGTAGTAAAACACATAAGATATCCTGTAGCTATGATCGCACATACACACCCTATGACATCATCGGTGTTCACAGCACAATAGTATAAAGTGTGAAAGCACCCTACACACACCTGTGAATTCCCAAACACTGCACCATAGGTGTAAACACATGGGGAACTTTTAAAATGTACATGTTGGGAGCTGCCATAGCTGTGATTCATCAGCATGTGTTACAGACTGACGGTGTTGTGGAGGATGATGCCGACAACCACCACAGGCCCCAGAGGAGGAGAAGATTGTTCAGACCAAGGGTAACCTATCAGGGGCTACATGATCTGGAGATAGTAGAGCGTTACAGGGTGGACAGGGACATCTTACAGCAAATAGTGGAGCTGTGCCGGCCATGCCTGAGAACCAGAAATAACAGAGGGGAACCCATCCCAGTGGGCACGAAGGTATGTGTAAGCATGTGAATACTAGCCACAGGTACCTTTCAAAGGCCAACTGGAGATATAATGGGGATCTCACAGGCATCAGCATCCACGGTACTACACCAGTTCCTGGATGCCATGTTACCACATGCCAATGAGCATATATACTTCCCCTGAACTCAGGAGGAGTTGGCCAGCAATATGCGTCACTTCCACTGTGTGGCACACTACCCAGAGGTACTGGGTGCGATAGACTGCACACATACAAATGAAGGCACCACCCGGTAAGCATGGTAGGCGCTACATAAACCGCAAGGGATTCCACTCCATCAACTGCCTGGTCATGTGCAATGCCCAGGGCATAATCATGAATGTGTGTGCTGGCAGCCCTGGAAGCTACCATGACTCCCATATCTGGCATGCCTCACAGCTGTATCAGGTATTTGTCAGGGGGGACATCCCACATGGCCACATTGTGGGGGATGCTGGCTATGCACTGGAGCCGTGGATGATGACTCCCATCAGAAATGCACACACACCCATGCAAGAACGCCATAATGAGGCACATGCACAAACCAGAATCATCATAGAGCGTGTGTTCAGGATGCTGAAATCAAGGTTCCGGTGCTTAGACACATCTGGTGGAGCCTTGCAGTACTCTCCAGGCACGTGTGCCCACATCGTCATAGTATGTGCCATGCTACATAATATGATCCTGTGGAAACAGGTGCAGCAGGGACAAAACGGTGAAGGCTTTCATAGCCCACCACATCTGCCAAGGCCATCACAGGCACAGAGGGATTCAGACCATGAACACACTGTGCCAGCCCCAGTAGGCAGATGGAGGCATGCCCAATATGCCTACGCCTTGGCAAAGAGGGAACGTATAGCACATACACTGACAGTGTAGGCCCCTATGGACTGACACACCTCTCCACCTGCACACACAGTAAAATGGATGGCACACAAGCACAACCAACTGTAAATTGTAATGTATAGGTGGCCCACTGTGTGAATCCTACATAGGCAGCCCTCAAACATTGTACACACAACAGCTACTGGAACACGGAATGTCAACACCTGAACAGTACATGCGCCTATCAGCATATGTTGGTGCTGTGTGTATAGGTTCCTAGGTACATCGGTAGGTACATGGCCGATTATCAGAGGCCATACACCAAACGGGGTAAACAGTGTCCGCTGTCGCCACAACATCGAGTAACCAACTGTCACGTAGAGAAGCAGAGGCAATCGTGGGAGCACATGTGTTTAAGCACTGTTCTGCAGACACTCAGCACGGAGTCCCTGCTGCATTAATGAGGGGCTCCACATAATATAATCATGGATGTTGTGTCAAGGCATGGGGTGTACCCATGACATGTATTCGTCACCCCAGCATGCTCCACCCACGGTCGTTTGAAGGTGTAGCACAGTATCGTCTGTGGCTGACTGTGATATACATACCCAATGCCGGAGCACATACAGTAAACATCACATGGACATACCAATAACTGGACTCATCAATATGTAAACTAACTGAGTTACCCATGTGACTGCAGTATGGAGTAACAGCTGTAGTGTACTCCACATACAAAATGACATAACACGTGTACAAATCCCAGATGGCCATATGTTAAATGCAGTGACCGTCGTGCATGTTCCCGGTCCCATGTACTGCAAGGGATGTAACGTAATCCCGAAGGCATGAGTAATGCATGTCGGATGCAGGCCATCAGATCATACGTTTAGCACACGTTACTGGGAATATGCATTGCCCACTGCTGGTAAGCGACGTTTAAATATGACTATATGGATATACGCAAAACAGGGATAAGCTACTCCGAATATCGCGCAGATCACGGTGAATGATGTCCAGAACAGGTGAAACCAACATTATTTACCCCTGTACTAATAGCGCCTGCTCTGAAGGGTAAAACGACCGCTGCCAGGTGTAGAACATGCAATCATGTATAGAATCACCTAACACTATTGCTAGGCAAGATGTACCTATGGTAGGGTTGCCACCTCTTCAAATTACTAATGTGGGACATACGTCAGATGTCTGCAGGCCGACACATACACCTGGTCAGTACGGAAAGCAGAACTGCACTGTTTTGCCTAGATAAAAGCTCATTCTTGTAATGTTTACTTACTTATTCTGTCTGTTGGTTCAGATACAGAATAACTGTTTTATGTGATTATTACATAAACTATAGGAAATAAGTATGTTCTAAAATCACAGGACATTTGCCATGTTTACAAATATTTTGCAGGACACAACTGCCCAAAGAGGGACTGCCCCTCGCAGAGTGGGACAGCTGGCAACCCTAACCTATGGCAGGTGTGTAATGTGACAGGTACAGACACAAACGTGCGGAGTCCAGGAAACAGTATACACCAACAAGTACACAATGAAAGGTGTAGCTTGCCTGTCACTTTCCCCATCAGATATATATATATATATATATATATATATATATATATATATATATATATATATAAAGGGCGATAGAGTGATATATGTTGATATATATGGATTCAGCGATATCTGCAAATATATATAGATAGGTCAACGACATTCATAATACCTTGGAGGTACAAATACTTAGGATACCGCCAACTATGGAATGTGTAACATACCGACATGGGTAACCACGAGGCTGAAAGACCGAAAGAGAACAGTACAACTGCGAGTAATAGTATGATGATATGAATGGATAATTTGTTACCGCTGCCGGTGTTGTGGTCCACGTAGGTACTGTGTTCAACTGTGTGTGTGAGTGCCGTAGTCTGTGTATGTGTGTGTTGAGGGTGCCGTGTGCGTCCCCATGTGACTGTAATGTGTGTGTGTGTTCGCATCATGTGTCTGCTAGTGCCAACTTGGAGGTAGATGATTACGGTAGGTGTGGGTATAGCTATCCGTAGGCATATGGTCACCACCTGTCCCACATTAGGAGGGACAGCCCCTCCCTGGGCAGGTGTGTCCTGACATAAAACATTACAAAGGGCAAATGTCCGAGATCATAGGACATTAATATGTCCCATACATACTGTAATAGTTGCATTAAATAGTTATGCCTGTATGTAAGAAACGTGAATGTTACATGCAATATGATAAGTAGCCAAAGTCCAACAACAATAGGTATGTATTGAGGATAAAAGTATGTGCTATCCTGTGTACTGACCGTGGCTATGTATTGGCCTGTAAACACTGCTGTGTGTCCCGGAAGTGTCCAACAATGGCCATATGAAAAAGTGTCAACCCATGGCAAAGAGGTTCTGTTACCAACACAACCGCAATGACTGCAAATATCTGGGACAGAAATACACGGGATAGCTGTCATGTAGACATATCCCTTTACATATCGCTGCAATTCTGGAGGTATGGAAGTATCAACCTCACCTGCATACTATATAGAACCCAATTAACAATGGCCCAATGTACAATCCCATAACATAAGTCTACTAACTGATAGCTCTTTAATAAGGGACGGAGCCCACAAACATATATATGGAATATGTAGAAATGCAAGCCCCACAAACCTGTATATGGTACGTACACCCACCAACATCTCCCACACTAGAAACTATAGCAATACAGACTGTAATAACAGCACAAACATCCAGTCAGTCAATTACAACTGTAGAACTGTCAACATACCTTGTGAGAGACACAATTAAAGGCGCCATGCAAAATTGCAGCCATTGTATAATGGAAGAAACGGCGATGTTACAGGTTTTGTTTGCAATAGTCCGTTAACAGACGTTGGGATGACAGGTACACCCACATGTTGAACCACATACTCTAGCTGTCACACACAATCCACGGGGGACATGAATCCAAAGTATACCTGTCTCTATGCATAGCAGTTGCAATTACACATAACAAAATGCAATACAGGCCGTCTCCCCGAAGGTAGGGCAAATGGCCAGCACCCAAGTGGAGAAGTCAATAATACCCCACTGTTGCCATGTAATTGGCAAATGTAGTAGCTGCAAAGCTGATATGCAAGTAATTAGTCACTCAGAATCACCAATAGGCGGCAGGAAAACACATGTTACAGGTATCGACGTATATAAGGAAGACTTGCCAGACATTCAAACCGTATGCTCATGCAAAATACCCGTGTAAGCAGTGTGAGAGAGATAGAGATGAAAGTACGTAACGATAACAAGGTATGTAGAACACTCGGTATGTAAGTATATGTATAGCATGTTTTGTAGTAATTATTTACTGTATGTATAGCTCGTTTTGCATTAATTAAAAGTGTCCGCAATGCATAACATGGGAAAAGGTATTTATGTAGTGATGTCTTGCTGAGCATACTTAAGCTTGTAGAAACTGTGCATCCAGCTGTGGGCCACAAGGTACACATCACAGGCACCACAAGGGATGCTACATGAGGGCTTTAAACAGAACAATTACATACAACCCGCCATCAGTGGTAGGGTATGCCCAACAAGTACGTGCCATAGCCGGGGATAGTATATGTTGATATACTGTCACAGTAGCCATGTGTATGGGCATATAACGACAATGACATGTCTAAGGTGGTCCCGCTGTGCAAGTATGCTTTGCATTATGGGATACTATGTAAAATATGTGTAATGCATAGTATTGTAGGTAGATATGTCAGATATTCTACACAGCATAACAGGCATATCATGCATACCACAGGTATCGTCTATTGGCATGTACAATAACAGGATACATATGGCTTGTAGGCATGGGACATTGTAATAGCATGATAGCTAATCTAAATGGAAGGGATACCAAGTAACCATGCACAAAGGACATGTAATAGCTTCACAGGTTCATAGTGGGGTACTATGCAGTCTGGCAAGTGTATGTGTAAGCACAACCACAGTGTTCACACCAGTGGCACCTCTCTAGGGTAGTGTCCTGTGATCAGCAGAGCCATGTGTTACCTGAACCTCTGCACAGTACAGCCACTCGAGTGATCCCTGGCGTACATGTGTGTCCCAAACACCAAGGGAGGTATCACATGAACAATGCTACTGAGTGTCCCTGCGTGATGTACATAGGAGTCATGTTCCAAAGCATGGTGAGTGTCCAGTTTGGGAATGTAACCCTCAAGCACATCCCACTCATTGTTGCGTCTGTGCACATATCCATGAGCATGTTGCTCACAGTGGCATCTGCGTATGTCGCGTATGTGGAGTATATCCATTAATATTGTTGTGGACATGGGCCCTGTCTGTTCAGCAGAGGTTACCCCTGAGTATGTAGTATGCAAATGTGTACAGACGTGGTGTCTGTAGTTCAGCCGCATACCTTAGCTGTCAGACCTCAATAAACATCATGGCGTGTTAATGTTGTGGCATGTAAAGCTGTAGCCATTGTGTAAGGTACACCCTAAATGGGGTAGTGTACCCTTGAATGTGTGTAGAAGTCTTGAGTTCAGAGGTACAATGGGTGCCTATGTAGCAGCTACACACCCAGTACAGATAAGTGTGGCCATGTAGAAGGATATCCACGCCACAGTGGCAATACGGTAATCACAGGAGTGGGTGTGACATACGTGTGTACTACAAACATGTACAATGTGACATGTATGTAGGGGACTTCCACCTATGTGATAGTGGGTGAATGGTGTAATGCAAAAGTGATGTCCATGGACCTTGTGTCATGCAGCTTGAGACCATGATATTCATATCAGGTATCTGTCACAGTGACACCCATATGGATGTAGTCAGTATCAGCTGGTGGATCGATCATGGCACTTTGTATGCAGGGGGTTGTAAAGCTAGGCAGGGAAAGTCCCTCTGTGCTAGCCTGTCCCTCAGGGAAGCATATACTGAACATGAGGGGCCCTATGACTGAGGACTGTGGTATGCCAAATGTAACTGAAATGCAGTAGGTACTATAGTATGCTACCCTCATTGTGTGTCCTGTCCATGAGCCACGTTGCATAACATCCTGAGACATAGGGTACGATGTGCAGGTGGATGTGTATGTTGTCAATACCAGAATGGAGAACGGTGCTGAGAGGCAATGAGAGGACAATGTAGGATGTGTGGACTACCGTACCATCATCAACTACCCTGGTAACTGTATGAAAGGAGTCCACCAGATGTAGGGGCCATGCTCTGGCCCTAACAAGTCCAACCCAGGTGGCATCAAAGGACCGGAGCCCAACAATGTCTCTGTGAATGACGTCCTTGATGATGTGCCCCATAGCCATGCAGAACAGTCCAGTCAGGTGTGTAGGACTATAGTCCCACTCATGCATTGTGGTGCCACCTGTGTGGAGTGTGATGAATGTTGCTGTGTGCTATTCAGGGGCCACAATGTCTGATACAAGGCTATTACTGAATATGGTGGCCTAGTGGGGAGACATGTCGTTCAGAGGTTTGTGGACATCACGGCCTGGGACTTTGGAAGGTGACATGGGGCCAGTGTCCCAGGACATATAGAGTGCAGGTTGGTACTGTGTAGGTGTGACCGCAGGGACACCGCAATGTTCCTGCATGGATTGTGGCCCTGTGGTGAGTGAGAGGGTGTAATGTTAGCATTGAATCCATCCACCAGCATGTTGCCAACATCACCTGGGTCTGTAATGTTCCTGAGTGACTGTTGTATGTGAGAGCAGATGTGGGTATTGCCAGTGACTAATGACATACCACCATAATGCCTTGTGGTACACCCCGGAATGTGTCGCAGTAATGTTTACATAGCTAGTCATGGAGTATGTGATGAGGGATCCCGTGGCCCTACCGAGGCTGACCAGTGAGCTACCCCACCCATGGGATTGTACATCACTGTGCAACAGCCTCCACCTGTTGTTGTACATTATGTCCATGGAACTTGACCACCAGAGTGTCGTCTGTTATCTGGTGTGTACCATCATGGCTCTGTGTGGCATAGCATGATCCATGCAGTCGTGTACGTGCTACTGAAGTGCACTGGGGTGTGTTGCAGCATTTGTATGTGCAGTGTCCATCTGCATGGGTGTCATGACATTAACAACCGCTGTCATAAGACGTCTGTAGTAGGTGTTGTAGTACTCGTGTACTGTGTATGCCGTGAAGGGTGTGGTGCCTGGATGTGGCTAACAAGGTTGATTAGCATATGTTCGGAATCCACATGTTGGTAGTGTTCATGTCAAGGTTAATGTTGGTCTTGGAGGTGGTGTGTATGGGTTTATCCAGCCGAGTAGAGGTTATGACTCATGGATGTGTCAGTACATGAGTGGCTATCCCAGTTAAGTGTGGGTTAGTGTCAGTCACACATCAGTAGTAGCTGTCTGAGCCCTACTGTCCAGTACACCAACAAATGAGGTCTGGTAACCATGGGGTATGTAGTGGAATCTGTAGCTTGTTACAATGTGTATAGTGGTTCCGGACACAGTTAGTTGCATGTGAAGCACCTCTGATGCATTGTGCTAAGTAACTAGCCAGGATGTGTGTACAACATAGTGGGATGTGGGAACACCTCAGCTGTGGGTGTGCCAGTCCAGGTATGTGCCTGAAAGGTATGGTCTGTCTATAACCTGTCATTGCAGGTGTGCTCTGCAGAGCCGAGAGGCAGGTCCCAGTCACTGCAGAGATATTGGAGTGGTGCATTCTAAGGTGTGCCTTGCCTGCGTGCATCACAGAGGAAGATGCAAGCATTGTGCCACATGACCCCATGTCTTGCTTGCCAGTTCCCATTCTGCCGGTGACTGTTATTGGAAACTGTGCAAGACAGGCAGTATAGAAGCAGCAAGAGCCTTACGTGTAAGCTGTACTCCCAGAGCTGACAGGTGCAGGTCATCTGTGCCAATGCATTGTGTTTGACCAGGTCAGTCAAAGTGGACAGATACCAGATGCCTGTGGAATGACAGCAGAAGCATAGACAACTGTTGAAGTGACACAGTCAGTTGTTGTACAGTGGTATCGGGTCTGGATGAATGCATAATGCTCCCCAGGGCTTGGCCCACACCTTCAGGGCTACAAGACTGGCGATCTATTGCATGTCCCTGCACACGTAGTCTGTGAAGTGGCATCTCAGGGCAGTCACACTAACATGGAGAATGACAAGTCACAGCGTACCTGGTGAGGTGTGGCATGGGTGCATAGGTTATGTTGCAGAACCAGTTACCCGACAACAAGATGTAAGCGACTATCGCCTTGTGTAGCCTGCTGTGTGGAACTGCAGTGTGACTGCCTACAGAGTCACCTATGACTGGTGTGTTGTGTATGTTATAACACACTATTGGCTGTATTTGATGGGCCCACATGAGTCTGTGGGCTATAAGTTGGTGATGTTGTGTTCCGTATGGGGGCTTCCTCTGGTGCCTACACAGAGTATGGAGAGGTACTGCATATGTTGTCCTTGTATGTGTGCCCTGTGGTGGAGATCATGTGAGACTATGTGATGAGTGGGGTGTGTTGCGAATGTTACACATCCACACATGACTGTCAGGTGCAGTCAGGGTTGGTGACAGCATTACCCCCAGCAGGGCTGCATAAGTGCATCCCCCACAGGCTGTAGTGTCGTATGTCGGGAGGTGAGCATTGAATGTGTACATGAGACAATTGCTCTATTGCCACATGTACGACACATCCATCTTATAGACAGGCAATAGCACTGGTACGTGACAGTTGGACATGCCTGTATATACAACCATGTCTCACAGGATATGTGAGTTACGTGTGTACAACAGTTGTTGTACCATAAGCAAGCTGGAAATCTTAGCACAGCCAGTGTACCTGTGGGAAATGGTGTGGAATGGGTGCTATATTAATCAGTAGCTCATGACATGCTCCCAAGTTCTGTACTAGTGCCTAGCATGACCATAAAATACAGATAGGGTGTTGGATAATATCAACCCACAAGTGGTGATGACAGTCATAATGTGTGGCACCACACTATAACCCTGCTGAGTATGGTGTGCATGTCCATGAACCATTATCACTGTAGATGTTAGCAGTGCAGATGTACAAGACAGTACGGATGTTTGATTACAAATACCTTTGTATGTCACAGGAGTGTTCTACCAGTGGCCTGTTGACAGACTCACAACTACAAATGGTGCCAGAGTGACATGTGCATATCACACCAGTGCCAGCTACAGTAGAACAGGGTTAATGTGTTGTACTCCACCCTCATTGTAGCCCATACCACACAGACAAATGTTAGGCATCTGTGTATGTAAGGATGTGAATGGCCATGACCTATGAGGAATAGCTGTGTCAGTGTTGTGAACAACATACGGAATGGGCTGTGTGGATGAGGTGTGTGACATATGTGCACATTCTGATGGATGATATCAGCATTGTCACCGCTAGGTGAACATCTCTGTACCCATTAACTACCACCTAGGCTGTGGTCATCATTATGGACACTGTGTAAGGGATGGTGCTGTGCAGTACACCTCCCTGACTTGGTGACATCTCCAGGCCCCTTAGGTAGTCATACGAGGTACCCATGTCATGACAGGGTGCCATCCATGAGCACGGAGATCATTGGACAGGCATATACAGCACTGGGGTGACCAATATTGGATCACATATCATCTTTATGGGGTAATGGCCATGCGTGTATGGGCGATACCAGCCTTCACAATCCTCACCTCCACTATACAGCATGCTGTCTACCTTGCATAAAGACATCTGCTACACCATGATGATGGACATGCTACATGTCCATATCCTGATCTGTAAGATATATGTCATGGACATCCACCATCTGAATACTAGGATCGCCATATGCTGGACAGATCCCTGTGCCATACATGTGACATGCTCCCGCCAAACCATGTAACCCTGTCCATCAAAGCTGCACATGTCATCCCAGTCATACATGGTGTGATGGCCACATGGTAGATGTAGTATCAACTGTCTGGATCAGTAATGTGGCACTGATGCACCTCGCGGTGACATAATGGCTGTCTGTTACAGCTAAGAAACCTTGCCCATACATGCTATGGTTCATAAGCATCCTTGCGAATGACGTCTGACTAACCATTGTCCCATGTCTATCACATGTGCAACACAGGCGATCCGTGGCAGGATGTTGACAGCTGTACAGTGCTGTGTAGATGTATATGGCAAAACACATGCATGTACAGGTTTCCATGTGTATGTGTGCATTGTCACTGCTCAAGTCCATTAAGGCTGTGTCTGTGTTGATATGTGACATATACACAGCATCAAGGTCAACAGCATTACTGTGGACACATCCAGGCATGTGCAGATAGGTAAGAACACCAGTGAAGGCAAATAGACATGCCCACATCAAGACAGCATTCACATGGAGTGTGAACACTGTAATGAGGTGACACACATATATGGTGATGATATCCAATGCACAACGGGTGTTACATGTGTGTGACACAAACACGTCAGTCATGTCCGTGTCATGATGATTTGCAAAGATAACTGTGCAGATGTACTAGATGTCATAGAAATGTATGTGCAGCAGTATCTCTGTACATCTCTGAAACTGTGACCTGTCACCATCATTATGTCTTACAGATAATGCCTCATACACGCCTTCCGGCGTACAGCTGCCAGGAGGATGATGTCCTCATCCTGTACCTCCATGAGAACTATGAGGTGTTGTTCAGCCATGTGCCACAGCATGCCCAGCAGCGGGATGACCTGTGGCAGGATCTTCGCAGGCGGGTGAACAATGTGGGTGGCCATAACCGCACCTACCAGCAGGTGCGCAGACACTGCACGGACTTGATACAACATGCAAAACAGAGTGCCACTGCAATTGCCAGGGAACAAGGTGGAACAGGTGGTGGGCCACCAACCCAGTGCCCACTCACACACACCGAGGAGCTACTGGCCAGTCTGGGGACACCCTCAGAACAGCATCCAGAAACTCTAGCTGCCATCGTGGAGGTGGGTGTCTTCCAACCAATGAGCCTGGAGTTGCCTGATAAGTCAGTACTGCACATATGGCTATTGCATCCCATTTAGTTGCATGTGTCACTGTACATTATGTAAAGTAACAACATATGCAAGGTATGTGGACACACAAGCTGCATACTACAGTATGCTACCCTGTGTATGCACACATGTGCATACTATATGCTATTATACAGGCAAATGTGTTAGCATGCACAGTGCACCCTGTGGCTGTCATACAGTCATGGATAATGTTCATACTGCTGTGTCACCCCTATACAGGTACCTCTGGCATGCCGCACAGACATGAGTCCATTGCAGGTAAGACTGTCATCAGTATCAGGCATGTTAAAGCATAGATCTATTTGCCATGTGGCCAGTTAACACTTGCACACTTGATGTTCATTCCAGTCATGATATACAGGTCGCAGCACCCATCATTCACACAGGCCACCCATGTGCAATATATACAAACTAAATGATACACCAACTTGAAACCACAGTATTTGTCATTGCTACATGTGTGGTCAGCTGTGCATACAATGGTGGAGGTGTTCTACAATAGAGGCATATGTAGTATGCATTGGAACAACACATGTGGTACGCAAACAGTACCACACAGTGAGCTGTGATATGGGCAGCCCACAGGTGTCACCATTGTGTTGTATGCCCCTGCATTGGATGCACACATTGTGATGTGCCATCTGACATGTCCTAGACATGTAGTGTTCTGGCTGCAATATTGTCACACTATCCCATGACCCATACCCCACATACCAAACATACAACCCGTTGTCTGCATAGCCCTGTGGATGGTGACATTTCTGACATCTATGGGTGTATGTCATATGGGACAACACAGACATGTGAGATAGATGGCCATCACACACATCTGGCCAACACATGTGCACACATGGCCATGGGGGATGGCCAGAGACACGTAGCCACACAGTAGATGTGATGTGTATACACCCTGTTGCACATTGTCCACACATGGTCCACTTATAGCCTTAGTTGACTGATTATACAGTTGATGTGGTACACTGGACATCCTAACAGCCTGTGCACAGCTAGTGGAGGTGTCACTGAAGTCTACTATAGAAGATCAGTTGCACATCACGACTGTGTCATAGCATGACAGTAGTCACCTGTACAGCTTCCACAGACATTGACACCACATCAGGCCACAGATACTGTACATTTCCCTTGCTGCTGTAGGACATCACCGTTAGCTGTGCACCTCGTGTGTGTGTGGTACATCAATGTCATGTGGGAAATGGTGAATTGACATGTCCGCTATGTGTGGACATGGTTGCCAGGCAGCTAAGACCCTGTAGTTGTTGTGCAGGGGTGTCAGCTGTAGGCCTCCAGTGACCTGTCATTTGACACAACATGGTTTGGTGTGCATACACCTCAGCATCGTGGGTCACAATCCACAGTTATGTCATGGGTATGTATGCAGCTATGGCTATGCAATGTGTACATATTATGCATTGTATAGCAGTATAGACGCCTCAAGATGCCAAACAATGGCACAGTGTCTGTACTTCACACTGTATAGCAATGTAGACGGCTCACACTACCCTTCCATGCTCATGCACATTTGCTAAACATGCATTCTATCTGTAGGGCATACAGACAACAGCACAATGTGATGCCCATTACGATGCTGTACATTTGTCAGGACACCATTGTGTCAGACATGTATGCATGTTAATGCACACATCAGCAGAGTACATGTCAAGGTCACATCAGCCATGTGTACTGTGATCTGCTTCTGGTCCACATGGTGTATCACGGGATGCATGCATACTGCCATGATTGTGTGAACTGCATGGCTACTGATATGACACCTGCTTGCTGTAGTGTGCACCCCAGGGAGGTATGCTTACTAACACTATCAATGTCTGAGCTGCATGCCCTCTGCTGTACCACAGGCATGCTGCATGTCATCTGTCAAATCACATGCATGGTGTGTCTGTGTGTGTGTGTGTGTGTGTGTGTGTGTGTGTGTGTGTGTGTGTGTGTGTGTGTGTGTGTGTGTGTGTGTGTGTCTGTGTGTGTGTGTGTGTGTGTGTGTGTGTGTGTGTGTGTGTGTGTGTGTGTGTGTGTGTCTGTGTGTCTGTGTGCCTGTGTGTCTGTGTCTATTGTAATTTAGAGTCTTTCTTTGCATTCACAGGTGATGTAGGTGCATTACCCTCCTGTGGTCCATCTGATGTTAGTGTCCCCACAGATACTAGCAGTGATGAACATATGCATGAGGTACAGGCAGGGTTGTCAGGGGCTGAATCTGTGCCAACTGTTGCCATCCCAGCTATGTCTCCCTCTTCCCTGCACATAGTTCTGCTGCCAACACATACCGCATCACCAGTGGCTGTAGAGGAAGGACAGTCAGCGTCTGTTAGCGTGGAACAGGAATGTGTGGTGGCTACAGAAGGTGTGTCTACACAACATGGTGTCAGTGTAATGACTGCAGATGTGCCACACAGGCATGTGGCCGGTGCTGCTCATAGGAGGACCTCTGGCAGACATACACCTGCAGGACAGAGAGCAGCAGCTGGTATCACCAGACGCATGTTCCAGACTGTAATGGTGGCACAGGCACGTGCTGAATGGCACACCAGGGAAGGGCAGAGGCTGCAGAGGGCTGCTATCCGTACCCTAAATAACAACATCCAGGCATTGGCAAATGCTCAACAGTAGATTGCTGATGTTCTTGATAGGCGATTGGGTGACATGGTTGGAATCCTTGACCGTGGCATTGCAATCCACGAGCGTGAGCTGTCTGTGCTGGAACATCTGGTAGGAGTGAGGTGTAGGCCACATGAACGTAGGCCAGCCACACCACCTAGTGCAGGTCAACGTGAGCGTGCCACCTCACATGCCCGCTCCCATAGTGCCGGTAGCAGTAGCAGTGCAGCTGGTGCTGCGCTGTCCACACCAGGACACAGCAGGCCACGTGGACGTGGCCCTGGATGTTTCCAGTGGGAACACGGTTCCAGTGGACATGTGTCATCGGACAGTAGCCAATCTGTACCTCTGCCTCGTAGTGCCCGTGCAACCCCTGGCAGGCACAGGTCACGTGGCCGGACACAGTGAGCTGTACAACCTGGTCTGTACAATCTGGAGCTGTCAATAATACCCCATGTAGGCCTCACAAAAGGCAGAACTGTGTGCACACATACACGCACTCAGCAAAGACATCTGTAGGTCACAACAACCACATGCATACTGAACAGGCATGTCCAATCATATCACTGGCCTTTACCCACACACATGATGTCATCCATTGGTGCAGCCTATGCCCCTGGCAAACATTATCACCCTGTGCATATGATGAAGCCTGTCCCACATCCCTGTCATCCACACCATCAGTGCAAGGACATGCTCAAATAGTCTGATGCACAGGGTGAACAGAATAGTGAGAAGTGTAATTTACATTAGTTGTGTAAGAATAGTGAGAGAAGTGTATATTACAATAGTTGTGTGAGAATAGTGAGAGACATGTATATTACATTAGTTGTGTACTGTTGACACGCACCAGACATACCATGTAGTACAGGTTTAGCATGCATTGTTATATGTTCACAGTATGTGTTAGGGTAACAACAGTAACAGTATGTTGGTAATGATGCCCTGGTTCCCTCCTTATGGTCTACTTGCATGTATCTACAGGTAGCACTGTTTGCAGTCTCCCATGTGTAACTGTGGAGTACTCACAGGCACATATGGCAATATCAGCATGCTAAACGTAGCCTCAGCCTGACTGTCTGAAAGTCTAACATACCAAAGATGTCCACACATATACTGATCCAGAAGCATGTGGGCAGTTTAATAGGCTACAGTGGCTAGAGAGGTGACATCCATACCAGGTCACATCACAGGTATGTTGACATGGTGCAGGGGTTGTACACAGCGGTCTGGCCAATGATAATGTTAGAGGCCACTTGATAGCATGAGGCCTCACTGTGTAGCAGTAATACCCTGTCACATTACAGGAACATGCTCACACTAATGGGGTCAACAACACTATAATGCACACCCCATAGTGTTGAGGTGAGGACCCTTGCCTATGTGGTCATCACCCTCACAGTACTGTGCACCCACACAATGCAACACAGAGAAAGAACATGTACAGGTAGCCAGTGTGGCTGAGACCGATGGCATCAACAGGGTAGTGGACTGCATCACCATGAGGGGTTAGGGATCCTGTGTGTTCTGTATGGTAGCATACACCCTCACTCCATGCACCAGACAGCCATACATACCTACATACACACACACACACTGTGTAAACCACAAATGTCGTACACATTTGGATAGCTGATGTGTGTGATACACACACCACAGCTGCCTACGTCATGCTTTCCACACTGCAGTATGTTCAGATCTCTACAAAAGTGTACAGGGGTGTGTGACAATTGGGTTGTATTCCACACCATATGTGACATATGTGGTCACACAAGCAAACACACATGGCAGTACTGTGAATGATACACCTGCTATATGATGATACGTCTGACAGACATGCAGCAGTATTGGCCGCATTATGTGTACCAACGCTACCTTGGGCAATTGTGCTGCTATATGCACACGGGAGGATGTAAGTGTTACAGGTGTCAAGTGTGACTGTCGGTAACACCTGACCGCTGTGTAGGTGTTATGTCTCCACCATCAAGTAACAGTAACATAGCGTACTGTTTGCACATGTCATGGTTGGATGGCATGTGACACACCTGTGAGCCATCCCTGGCAAACATCCATCTACAAAGGTGCATCACCACTTTATGTACACACATCCATCCATGCCTGCTGTACATCCTACCGTACTGTCAGTATGTCACCATATACAAGTGTCAATTATGGGGCTGCATTGCAGCTGCATGTTGTAGTTAGGCACAGATGAGTTACTTACATCAGCTACTGTACATGCATGGTAGCTGCATGCTCACTACAGATTGCACATGTGTGTTGGTCCTACATACCTGTCATGTAGCCATGTTTGTATGTATTGCAATTGGTGGACATGTGTGTTGACATACATAACACATGGACTGTTGTATGATATGATGGGTGTCATGGGTAACTAGTACAGAGGGAATGTGTCCTCGGTCAACATTGCTACCTCATGTACTGTTAGCATTCAACAGCCATGGACCCACCTTCCATTTGTGTGCTGCGATGATTGCTGTAGCTACTTGTCTGCACAGAGGACAGCAAAAGCTATGCTATGTACATATGTGGTGTGCGTTTGGTCCATGCACATATCCACTGCAATTACATGTATGACATAGCCAAACATGTGTGTTCGTTGGTGTACAGCGACAGTCATCTTTCACAGCTGTGTAAGACCCCTGGTATGTGTAGAGTTGACCTGGTTATGTACAGTGGTATCATTGCAATGCATAACACATGATGGAACCCTGTCGGTACATGTGTAGTCTGCACAGTTGCTGTAGACCTATGTACAGTCCACTGGTTATGAGTCACATGGTGTTGTGTTAATGTATGGCTGTGTATTGCTGGTCCAATGACATGGTGATGTGTGACGGCTACATTGTAGATTGTGGTGTGTACCTCTGTGATCTACACCTGAGGCAACTGTGATAGCTCCTGAGTGTGTACTGGTCAATACATGTGAGTGGCCTTCATGTACGTGGGGACAGTAATACCATACAGTGCCCTTCTGTGTTTAGAATCCGTGTGCATGCAAGACGGCCCTTTGCAACTGCTACATGTGTGAGCATGCCCAGTACGCCATTGTGTAGCTGGACACACAGTACATTCCAAACTGCGCACTTCCGTGATTAGAATCCGTGTGCATGCCAGATGGCCCTTTGTAACTGCTAAGTGTGTGAGCATGCTCAGTACGCCATTGTGTAGATGGACACACAGTACATTCCAAACTGCGCCCTTTCGTTAGAATCCATGTGCATGCAAGACGGCCCTTTGCAACTGCTAAGTGTGTGAGCATGCCCAGTACACCATTGTGTAGATGGACACACAGTACATTCCAAACAGACATGTGATACTAAGCGTGTGGGCATGGCCATTGACATCCTGTATAGTGATGGTGGTCATCCAGGCAACAGATGTCCATTTTCAATGTCAAGATGGATGCCTACATTGAACACACTGGTTGCTGTCTTGAAGGGTGTACTGTCTGTGGCGCATCCTGTATCTATGTAGTGTTGTTGTAGTGCTCCGTAGATATTTGGTTGCCCTGATCACACCATTGCCATGTGTTTGTCTATGTCTACCTTGGGACAGTAATATGCTTTCAGACTGCTCACTCTCTATACATCCCTATCGGCATCCTTGCCTTTGTGGATGATGTCACCCACCTAGAAGTATGCCTCTGGGAGTGCTGTGCTCAGTAATGTCGGTAGCGTGTTCTGTAAATGCGTAATGCTGTAGTGTGATAAGGTAGTTAGGTGTATGTTCGACTCCCAGCCCTGTCAAGTGTGTATTTGTGTGTGTGTGTGTGTGTGTGTGTGTGTGTGTGTGTGTGTGTGTGTGTGTGTGTGTGTGTGTTTGTTTCCAGCTGCCTGGGAACACAGTAATGCTTTTAGATGCCTCACACCACATACATTCCCTATCGGCGTCTTTGCCTTTGCGGATGATGTCACCCACCTAGAAGTATGCCTCTGGGAGTGCTGTGTTCAGTAATCTCGGTAGCATGTTCTGTAAATGCGTCATGCTGTAGTGTGTTAGGGTAATTAGGTGTATGTTCAACTCCCAGCCCTGCCAAGTGTGTGTGTGTGTGTGTGTGTGTGTGTGTGTGTGTTTGCGTGCATGCTCCCATCCGCCTGGGGATGCAGTCTTGCTTTTAGACGCCACACACCACAGCAGTTTGCTACCGACGTCTTTGCCTTTGCGGATGATGACACGCACCTAGATGACTGCCTCTGGGACTGCTGTGCTTAGTAATCTCGGTAGCCCATTCTGTAAATGCGTCATGCTGTAGTGTGTTAGGGTAGTTAGGTGTATGTTCGACTCCCAGCTCTGCCAAGTGTGTGTGTGTGTGTGTGTGTGTGTGTGTGTGTGTGTGTGTGTGTGTGTGTGTGTGTGTGTTGGCTTGCATGCTCCCATCCACCTAGGGACGCAGTCTTGCTTTTAGACGCTGCACACCACAGCAGTTTGCTACCGACATCTTTGCCTTTGTGGATGATGACACACACCTAGATGACTGCCTCTGGGACTGCTGTGCTTAGTAATCACGGTAGCGCATTTTGTAAATGCGTCATGCTGTAGTGTGTTAAGGTAGTTAGGTGTATGTTCGACTCCCAGCCCTGCCAAGTGAGTGTGTGTGTGTGTTTGTGTGTGTGGGTGTGTGTGTGTGTGTGTGTGTGTGTGTGTGTGTGTGTGTGTGTGTGTGTGTGTGTGTGTGTGTGTGTGTGTTTGCGCGCATGCTCCCATCCACCTGGGGACGCAGTCTTGCTTTTAGACGCCGCACACCACAGGAGTTTGCAACCGATGTCTTTGCGGATGATGACATGCACCTAGATGACTGCCTCTGGGACTGCTGTGCTTAGTAATCTCGGTAGCACGTTCTGTAAATGAGTCATGCTGTAGTGTGTTAGGGTAGTTAGGTGTATGCTCGACTCCCAGCCCTGCCAAGTGTGTGTGTGTGTTTGTGTGTGTGTGTTTGCAGCTGCCTGAGGACTCAGTAATGCTTTTAGATGCCTCACACCACATACATTCCCTATCGGCGTCTTTGCCTTTGTGGATGATGTCACCCACCTAGAAGTATGCCTCTGGGAGTGCTGTGTTCAGTAATCTCGGTAGCGCGTTCTGTAAATGCGTGATGCTGCAGTGTGTTAGGGTAGTTAGGTGTATGTTCGACTCCCATCCCTACCAAGTGTGTGTGTGTGTGTGTGTGTGTGTGTGTGTGTGTTTGTGTGTGTGTGTTTCCAGCTGCATAACATCCGTGTAGCATATTTGCCTTTGATGCCGCTGTCTGCAGGCTAGACATGTGCCTGTGTGAATCATGTGATCCACTGATCACGGTAGCGCATTTTGTAACTGCGTGATGCTGTCGTGTGGTACAGTGCTTACGTTTATGTTCTGCTCCCAACCCTGCCACGTGTGTGTGTGTGTGTGTGTGTGTGTGTGTGTGTGTGTGTGTGTGTGTGTGTGTGTGTGTGTGTGTGTGTGTGTATGTATCTATCTACATGCAATATACATATTATATATATATATATATATATATATATATATATATATATATATATATATATATATATATATATATATATATATATATATATATATATATATATATATATATATATATATAATATGTATATTGTATATAGATATGTATGTTGGGATTATCACTCTTGACTCTGCTGCATTGTCTGTACGTGAGCACCATGGATGTACGTACATCTGCTATGGCTCTGTGATAGTGCACATACTGTGTGCTGTAGTGATCGTGGGTTATACATGTGTAGAGACCGGTTATTGTGTTGCTGGGTATTACACGGGCATTGGTAACAATGTTAATGCAGCACCTTTGACTGGTCGTATGCAGATCTCGGCAACAGTCAGCAGTGGTTATTACATTGGAGTGTGAGTATGGCTCATATCCGTCTGTAGTAACTGTCAATTCTATGCACCTCAGGTTAACATTACAGACGCACGTTTATCCACAGGTTGTGGTACAGATCCCAGGACTGTATGTGTAGACATTGACAGGTGCAGGACTGAATTGTGTTGGATGCATGGAGGGGTGTCCATGGCCAGTAATGGGGATCTCTACAGCCTGGCAGGTGCGGTCTGTGACTGCCCCACAACCTCCTGTATATGGCTGACACATGCTGTACCTGTGTATATGCAGACACACACACTTGCCACAAACAGCTATAGCTATCATATACACACACCCATTGCACCACCATTGTGCCATGCAGTAACCATTGTCCCTCACACACACACACCTACGTGTACATTGGATGGCTCTATGACAGCTCTGGACATGTTAACACCACACCCTGTGCATATGATGTCACCTGTGCCACCACCTGTGATGTGTAACATTGATGCAGGATCTGACTATCCTGGTGCTGCTGCACACGGTGGCTTTATTCCACTGTATTAATGTTAGCATGCTGTTAACACACAGTGTGTTACTTCCAGGTGTACTTCAGCAGGCATGATGCATTGCCGCTATGACCATCACTGTAGCATAGTTTACAGCACTGTTACTTCTGATGATGTAGTCTCCATCCAAGTACCATTTCACTGATGTGTGTAGTATTGGCATCATGTGTGTCTGTGTGTGCAGTACATGTGTGATGTGTGTAGAACACATGTATACATGCTTACAAACGCATACACGACATTACACGGCCTTCACCATTTGTACACTAGCTTACTCGTTCTTCCACACGTGCACACAGGCTAACACGCACGCACACATACTTACTCGGGCTTACTGGCACGCATGGGCGCAGACACACTGTGGGCAGGTTTGCAGGTCACATCGGTGGTATCTATGGCATATGCCGTCAGTCTCCTGACGTTCCCTAGGATAGCTCATGACACGTCTCTTCCACTGAGTACTGACAGCACACATGTGACACTGCTCCGGTGAGGTTACAGTGTTTTGTACATACACACTCATGTTGTCACCTATCTTCTACTCTAATAGTCCCCTTAAAGTACACTACATATTAGAGGCTTGGCCCATATAGCATGACATGTTGTGATTCACTATCCTCAGCCTCACTTGCCTCACACTGCCTATAAATGCTTCGTTACATCTCTGGCAGAGTGCTTCCACACATACGTACCAGTACGCAGTAGCCATGTTGTCTACAGCTTGCCATTCATCTGCATGGCGAACTAACATCTAACTAAACCTACATTTTGTATGTATATTATCCATACGTCTTGTTTTGAAGCGCAGGGCGTTCTCGTGGCACTGCACTATGCTTCCACACCAGGGATCGGGGGAGGACAACTACTGGTTCATTGATATCCAATGGACAAAGCCGCCACTGGCCTTGGACTTGGACATTGGCATGCTTCTTCGACTGTATTCATACTGTATTTGCAGCTGTCATTGCTCCGTTTAGCAACATGCAAAACGTTAGTCGCATAACATCCGGGTACATTTCTGCACATAACTCTGCTCTTGCACGGACAACTTACTGCTTCATGTATCACGTAATTCATTACATCATTTGCATAGCTTACACATACAAATGGGGTATGTTGCAAATCCCAACATTGTCCATGCAATGTTCATGTTACGGGCAGTCTTGCACGCCCCTGCAGGTGTTTGCTGAATAGCCTGGCAGTCATCTTTCCTTGCTGTATTCTCACTCAATCCATACACGCCGGAGGCTTCATGTATCATGGCCTAGGCTTTGCTGTGTGCTATGTCTATTTGTGATGTATGCATGGCTGTGGGTATGTCCCACTGTCATCATTGGTAAAGGTGACACCCTATAGGTACCTCCTGTAGACTGCTGTGTCATTTGACATGTCAGCACATACCTGCGGATGAACTTCCTACTGCAGCGCTTTTCATATCTTCTGAGTTATCTTGCAGTCGATAATGCTGTTCCCTCAGACATGTATCTGTTTCAGATCATACCTATCAACCTCCTAGTGCAAAACATCTGTACAAAGCCTAACATGATGGGGGGACAGATAGGGGCAGATTCTACATATTGCTCTTACAAACGTAGATAGTTGACAGTATTATAGGTTTTGCATTAGTATGACCTTTCTGAGGGATTTGGGGTCTTAAACACATATGTTTATCATTATTTAATGACGTCAGTTCTCAGGTATTTGACAGACAGGTACAGATTGTGAGAGGAACACACCACACACATGAGGCATACATCTGCACATTCGTACAGTTGCGAGGTATGTTTCTGATACTGGACATCAATTTCCTTATGCCAATACACACAATACATGGCGCCATCACAGGCCAGTTACCATTACATTCCTATTGCAGGACACACCCACCCACTGGGTTATATTCCTCACACAGGCCAACAGGTGCTTATCCACACTAATTATTCCATCATGTACCTTATGTGTACGCCGGTATTTGCGCTTTCCGTCAGTGGCAGAGCTCACATACGAGTATGGGGGATTGGACACTGTATCGGTGACACTGCATGACACCCTGAAGGACACATGTCTTTTGAGTCTATTAACCTTGCACATTGACTTTCACAGGCCATACATTGTAATTCACATTTGTGGGCAAACATGCTTATGACTTGTACATGTTTTGTCATTTGTCCTGACGTCTTTCTTCTCACCTGTCCACCTAGTATCACTAGTTCTGTACATTTCATTAGGATGGGTTACCTTCATACCTCTCACCTGTACACATTATGGGTACACGCCCTGGGGTTTGACCTATGATTCTGTTACATTTGTCATGATAATGTGCCTTTCTGGTAGATTGCTGGCAAGCCATGACAGATCAGCGGTTAGGTAATCATGACTGACATTTCTATTTCATGATTACTAACTCTCATAACATTCGTATTCCTGACTACGCAATTATTCTATCAACGGTCTGACTTTGTCTGGGGTATATTTAATATAGTCCCTATTTGTCTGTCGTGTACTATGCCTTAGTCCAGCTGTCTTATTCTGACATTCTGGCAGGTATGGTTACCATCTTGGTCGTACGCGTGTCCTTCCATGATAATTGCCTACATGACACTGATATAGGTCTCTACGTCTTCCCCCAATGGTTTACACAATATCCAGTAGATGGGTTGCACCTTTTTGGAGAATGTAGGCATGTGCTATACCCACATAGGTATATTGATCACTCCCATGGGGCGTACCTAATAGATCTGTGCCAACCAACACCTTGGCCCAATTCTGCATACCCATGATTCCCATACCTGACACACCTCCACAGTACCCATTAAACATGTTTAATGTGAGCGATAATAAAGTGTGAGGACACTTTTGAGCACTCCCCAATCTGCGGATATCAGCTTGTACGTCATACATTCAATCGATCCATGTGTTATTACCCTTGCATGTACACCTATATCGTAGTTGCAAGTGTGACTTCTTTTGCATCAATGACGGTTGGCACTTCGTACAGGATCAATTTTTGGGGTCCTGCAAAGGACACCTATATTCATGTTTAATGTGTAGAACTTGCAGGCCCTGTCACACTGGTACTTTCCGGGCAATGGTTTGGAAACCATCGGTGTATTCTCCTTTCATGCATGTCTGTCTGTCTATCCATATTAGCTATACCGTGACCTATTTATATACATGTGTTATATGTACAGGGACATATGTTTGTTGTGTATATATCTATTCATGTATCGTGTGTGTATAGATTTATATATGTACATATATACATATGTCTGTACATTCCTCATCTTGTAATTTGCTTTGGATTATGTCTGTGGATATATGTGTATATATATCTCCATATCATACCTTTCAACTGTACAGATTTTCGCTGCATGTACAGCTGTTTGCCTCTTATCTTTGGTCCGTTTTCATAACCTTGTGTCTATCTAGCAAGTTAGTGGCATATCATTAAAGACTGACGTTGGTAAATAATGACAAACATTTCAGGTTACGACTTCATACCCTTAAGAGAATCCATGCTAGTGACACACCTGTTATTCTATCCACTTTCTATGTTTGTTAGGGCAATATCTGGGGATTGTCCCTATTTGTACCAGTTGTTGCCATGGCTTTGTCCGGTTTCGTACTTTACGGGTTTAACAGGTATGAGCCATGTACATAGAACGTGGGGAAAACACCATTCATTTTCTATTCTGTGAGCAGATTACACACGCACAGGCGCACTTGCATATCCTTATTGTGGGTTACATGTGCTTCATAGATAATTATGCTTCCGTGAACTTTCATAATTCTGACCGTAACAGTTACGTATCTGTATTCCAGTTTATGGACTACTGCAAAACACACGTTCACCTTTACATATTTAAATGTGTGTACTGCATGAACGCTTTCATTACACTTTCAGGTTATATGTGCAGTGGTCGTAGGTCAACCGGGACTTCATTCACGTTGGCCGGATACCGGAACCACTATTCTATTGGTGTTCTCCCTCATTGATATGCATACCAACATACGCCTCACCGCTTCGCCTACGACACAGGCATCCATTCTCCTGCTAGGAAAAAGGCGGTACTACATATTACACATTCCCTATTGCCTACTGCTGTGGACTCCAGCTGCATTGTTAATCACTCCGAGGATATGCAGAACACCAAGGCATATAGTCCAGCCACATACAGGTCTTTGATTGTCAGGGTGTTCATGTGATGATCTGGGTTTAGGCTTGTCCACCTGGTGAACGGAACTTCCCTGGCCAAGGTCAAATGTCAGACAAAGCATATGGACAGGAATTATCTCCCTATTTTGAAGTTTTACCTGTGTTTATAGACACAGGTGTTTGGGCACCTGTCAGCAGCTTATTCTGTTGGCATTACATATTATGGGTGGGGTTGTTATAGTACATACTCCACGATGAGGGGTGTTGCCATTCACATTTGACTATTACCTGTATACAATCATATGGGGATTATTATTTTTGGACATGAAGTGACTGCAGGTATACAGTTGTACATTACACAAGTGTGAAGGGCTGTTCCTGTAAATATGTACAGAACATACCTCTCAACCTCTTAGAGCACCGAACCTGTGCAAAACGTACATGATGGGGGGACAGTTAGGGACACATTTTAACGATTGCTCTTACAAGCTTAGAACATTGATAGAATGCTAGGGTTTGCATTAGCATGACTTTTGTGCAGGTTGTGGAGTCTTATACTCAGGATATTTCTCATTATTTAGTGACGTCAATCCTCAGCTATTTACCACATTGGTGCAGATTGTCGGAGGCACACACCAACACTATGGGGCGAACCTGTGGTCATTCTTAGGGTTGCCACCTTTTCGACTGCCCAAAGTGGGACATGTTCTGTAGAGATGTCAGATTTTCCAGGACAAAACATACCTACAGCCATGCATAGCACTGAACTTTAACCTTTTTTGTACATATAATAACTTATTCTAGTAACATTTGAATTGCTTATGCTACTTCACATAACATATTGAGGATTCATATATAAAATAACCGTTTTATGCGACTATTACAGTAAATTAGGAAATAAACTCTCAGGACATTTGCTATGTGTTGATTTTTTTCACAGGACACAACTGCCTACAGAGGGATTGTTACTCGCAAAGTGGGACAGGTGGTGACTCTAGTCATTCTGCGAATATCCGGACAGTTGAGTGGTATGGCACAGACCTCTGTAATATGCTGTTGTGTTCTGGCACAGCAGTAGCTCATCATTAAAGACTGCAGTCGGAACGTGCTGACAGACAGTTGTATTTCAGACTTCATACTCCAGACATTAATACCAATGTGCAAACTGTTATTCTATCAAATTCTATGTTTCTAAGAGATATGTTTACAGATTGTCCCTGATTTTGGACCTTTGTCTCACTTATATTCACGGCTCTGTCCAGATATCTTGCTCACATAGGTTGACAGGTATGGTCAGTCACGACTGCACACAGTCAGTGTCCCTCACACTTGATCAGGGTTGACCTGTTTACGTAGTGTCTTCCTCACCCTCATGCCGTTTTCCACTTTGCAAATGTGTGCATTATATTCTCCCTCCTATTCGTGTCTGGACATGTGCGTCACGGGAAGGTATTTTATCCTGGGTGGTAGGTTATGCATGCCCAGTTAGGGATGGACAGTGACATGGACCTCCACTGCACGTTCTGACTTGTGTCCAGATATCTACTGGATTGGACATCATGTCGTCATACCCATTCTATTTACACAAGTTGGTCATCCCATGAGGGATATCCCAAAAATTGGTCTAAACCAAAACAAGTTAGAAAACGAAGATTTTTGTGGCTGCACGAAAATGTGCAGGGGGTTTTACCTGCAGGGGATACATGGTTTGCAATCCTGACACTGTCTAGGGTGACAATACCTACTACATATGCATAGGGGTCACTGTGTGTAGCTGTTTCTGCAACAAACCAGTGGACCAAGTACGGCTGGATTTGGTGGACGTTCTGGTATGGTGGCAGGTTGTGTGTTGTGGAGGGTATGCTGGGTAGGCTATTATGCATCCAGGTGTGTTGCGTTTGTTATGGCCAGTTCCATCAGGACCCATCTGTGGGTATGTGACGGTGCCGTATCTATACATTTGTCTCGCATATTTCCATATTCATATGTTTGTGAAATTGTGTTCTACACTATGGCCTGTCTGCTTGTCTTGCAGCTGTTTCTACATGAGGTTGTGTTTCTTTCCACTTCACCCGCTGCCCCCTCATACACCTCCGGTTCACCTTTTCTGCATACGACACAAGTATCGCCTTTGAGGAATTTACCATTAAACACACACCCCTCACACGCAAATTACTCACACCCCATAGAGCACTACTTTGGTTGTTGGTGAATGACATGGCCAGAGTTACACATTGACTACCCTACATGTGTCGGGTACCTTTATGGTTGTGTGGACTACCGTGCCATGTTTGCTTTCCATATGCTATACCTCACGCACATAGGTATATGCCCTTACTTCACTTTCATTACTTGGTTGGTGTATCCGGGTACTACCCGTTCGACTGTGTCACATACACGTTTGGATTATACAGCTGACTTCCGGATTTTGCCAGCCTGTTCTACTCATTGGTAGGATGGCACCTTTTCCTATGTCCAAGCTATTCCTTACACATGTCCGACCGTTGTGGACATTGCCTCCCCACAGTCAATGGTTGTGTTTTCATCTTTTCAATTGGCCACAGTGTGACATAGGGTTACCACCTGTCCCACTTTGCGAGGGACAGTCCCTCTTTGGGCAGTTGTGTCCTGACATGTAATTGTCAACATGGCAAATGTCCTGAGATTTTAGGACTAACATATTTCTTATATTTTATGTGATAGTTGCATTAAACAGTTAATTCTGTATCTGAAATACCTGACTGTTATGAGAAACAGAATAAGCAACTAAAATGCTACAGGAATACGCTTTTCTGTAAGCAAAACAGTTATGTTCAGTCCTTTGTAATGGCCGTGGGTATGTGTTGGCCTGTACAGTCTGATGTCTGTACCAAACATGTCTCACTTTGGCCATTTGTAAGGGTGGCAACCCAACTGTGACAGTTGCGGTGAACACAGCATATTTTACAGGCCGACACATACCCAAGGTCAGTTCGGCAGATAGAACTTACAATTCTTGCCTATATCTAAGCTTATTCTTGTAGCATTTCGGTATCTTATTCTGTTTGTTATGACATTTATGTATTATACGTCCAGTGAAATATGTTTAATGCAACTATTGCATGACGTCTACAGAGGAATTATGTCCTATATTCTCTGGACATTTGCCAGTTTTACATGTTTGTGTCAGGACACATCTGCCCACAGAGGGACTGTCACTCGCAAAGTGGGACAGGTGGTAATCTTGGTCAATGGTATGGATCATACTGCTCTTTTCAGCCTACATGTGTCCGTGTTGTTATGGCTCATTTATATGCTCCTTCTGTTTCGTTTACATGCGTATGCTATTTCCTATCACATTTGGTATGTGAAATACGGACATACCTTTTGTATGTGACTATTACATGGCTTGTGGGATATGATTCAGACATACGGTCACTACCTATATCTACATTTCTCCTCGTGTATTTTGTTATGGACACATCTGCACAGCTATGTTCCCTCCCTCAAATTATGGGTCGGCTGGTGACCCTCTCCGTTGGACTGGATGTACCTACTGGCGGCGCACTAACATCTGATACGTTTCACTTCCACATGGTATAGCTATCAACACTACGTTGGACTACAGGCACACGGTTTTCCTGTCATTTGTTCATGGGTAGGGACCCGTTATTCCCTACTGTGCATTTGTGTTTGACTCTTCATTTTCTGTTCACAGGGACTCTGCTTTGCATACGTTTCAGTCTCCACGGACACTGATAGGTACGATTACTATTGCTGGCGGAATATAATATTCAGCAGTTTAGGTTGCTCCTCGGAAGCCGACATTGACACGCCTCCCTGCGCAACTTCGATACGCCCCTTGCACTCACGCACGTTTCCTATGCACGTGGCTGTGGCAGCTGCGCGCCTTCAGTAATATGCATATGGCACGTCTACTCCACATCTATACCGCACGGCCGGCGCAAGCCTTACGCCGGACTTGCACCGAGCTTCATGAATCCGGGGGTATATCTTTTAAGTAGTAAAACTGGTATATTATAAAAGGCTAATGAATTAATATGTTGGAAGTACTTCAACAAGAAAGCAGATAACAAGAGGCAGGCCATGTTGGAAAAGTGAACGCTTTTGATGTTATTCTGAAAGAATGCTCAGTGTCTACTAAATGAATAGAATTTTACTGTGAAGTTAACAACACAAAAATGCAGAGTTTGCAAAACCATTTAGGCATAAAATCTTTGGTGATGTAAAATAATTTAGATTTTATAAGATAAACCAAATGAGATGTGAAGGTTTATCAGAATATCTGGCAGAATTATGCAGACTAGCATCCATCCATCCATCCATCCATCCATTGACCCACCACAAACCCTTTTTCTCATTTTTTGCACATGGGGGTCAGGGTGTCACTTCAAAAGTGACACTCATCTAGAACCAAGGTTCACACTGCTGGGTGGCTATCCCACCCACATCAATTCTTCCATACCACACACTCACACCCATGGCCAGTTTGGAATGTTCAGTCCACCTACTGCATGTCTTTGGAATGTGGAAGAAAATCAGAGCACCTGAAAGAAACCCAAGTGAACACATGGAGGGCATGCATACTTCACACAGAAGGGAACCCAGCCAATAGCATGTTGATAGTTAATTTGGATTAAAACTTTCTGATGCATTGCTAGATATGCTTGCATGCAGCATGCATTGTGAACATGAAACGATACAAAAAGTCGACCTTCTAAGAAAGTTTTAGTACTAACCTAGGCACTAAATATGGCAGTGTCAGTGAAAACGTATAGGTCTAAATTACATGTGGGTGCAAATGACGTGAAATGTGCCTCCCTGAGCTATATGAAGAGAGACATGATGAAGTCTCAGAGGATGTGGGTAAGTTTGGTACGAACCTAACTTTGAACAGCATTCTGTCATCATCAAGAATAATGTTGAATACAAACAAAAGATTATTGATTTCCACAATTGGCTTAGCTTTTGGTTTTGTTCAAATGTTCAAAAGGGTAACACATACACACACACACACACACACACACACACACACACATATATATATATATATATATATATATATATATGTATATATATATATATATATATATATATATATATATATATATATATATATATAAATACACACACACACACACACACACATTAGCCTAGGAAGAGATGGTAGTCCCAACTGCTTTGCCAAGGCAGGCTGCCCCTATCTACCCAAGGCTTTCACATATTAGCTAAATCCTTGTACATTCATATATTGCCTTTTTCAGGCAATGTCAGTCTTCTAAAGTTTTCAACATAACTAAAGGGAATCTAGGTAACATTCAGGTATTGCTATGCAAAGCTAGGAGCCTTAACAAAAAACTTCAATCCCTACAAGCACTCCTTACCATTGAAAATATTGATATATATATATATATATATATGTATATATATATATATATATATATATATATATATATATATATATATATATATATATATATCTCACATTTATCAAGCTCATTGAAAGCACTCCATCATTGCAGGGTTTCAAAGGTTATCACATGTTCAGGTGCATCACATTAGATGAGGGAACTGAACACAGTGATGGCTCCATGTTCTTAATATAACACTTCATCTCTAAACTCATTGGGTAAGATAATGACCAAGAACTCCTTCACATACTACTATTAACAAAACGCCTTATCATATCATAGTTGACTATAGTTTCTAATCTATGTCCACCATGGCACTTACCTCATACCTAAATAGCATGGAGTACCCATATATTAAACTAAACACCAATCTCCTAGGAGACTTCAACTACCCTTCCATAACCTGGGAGAATTGTACATCCTCAAACATGAACGCCCAGTGATTTTTGGACTTTATCAATACAGTTAGTCTACACCCAGACCAGGAAAGATAAAATCCTGGACTTGGTCAGTACCAATATGGAACAGCTTTGCTCCCCACTAATTGTAACTTCCTCCTTGGTCCAATCAGACCACAAACCAATCACATTCACCATAAGACTGAAGTCTGAAACATCTTCTAAAACCTTAGTATTCAGTGATTATGCTAAGGCTAATATATTAAAACCGAGTGATGCCCTGGCTGAATTCAAAAGACCTTCTATGTAGATGACCCACTGTTTGTACAGAATCCTTCACTGTCAAGTACTAGGCACATATAAATAGCTGCATAGCCACATCTGTCCCAATCAGAAATAAATTCAATGCCAAATTCCAAAATAAACTGCTATGATGGAACCCAAATATAAACATGATCTATAATAAAAAAGAACTAATTGCATACAAAATAAATCTAACTCTCAAAATAAGAAAAAAGCCCTTGCTAAAGTAAACAAGGAACCCTGGACCCTGATAAAATCAACCACAGCTACCCAGGTAAAAGATAATCACAAAACTATGTTACAAATCTCAGAAACAAAGCCCAGCACTGTACAGAGCTAATAGCAAATTATATCACATACTTGGACTCAGAGGACATAGGAAATCCACTAGTGGACAAATTTAGCACAAACTTTACCCTTGTCTCCCCATCCAATGTTCACAGATCATGTGGTCATATCTACAACCCTCCTCAAATCTCCCAAGCACAATTTCTCAAGGCAATATCTAAGGCCAAGAACATTGTGGGCAGTATTCACGAAGCCTCCGTGTAAGAGTTAGAAGTCTTACACGGAGGCTACAGTTAAACGGTGTGATGTCAGCATGCCATGCATATTCATTAGGGCATGCTGACTCACACTCAAGGCTAACACGGTCCGTGTAAGAAAGTAGGGGGAGTGTCCGCAGGGCGAGTCCTGCAAACGGACATGCCCCTAGAAGAGGAACAGTCCTGAAAGTAAACCCCCACGAGAGAGTCCGCGTAAATGTCAATAAACACAACACAACACATGCCCCCACAGACTATAAACATAAAATGTAAAAATGAACATGTTATATATTTTTTTATAAGTTTTAAAGATGCTTGCCCATAATTGCGCTCGTTTGCGCAGGTGTGCCCGTCGCTTAGCCACAGTTAGCAGTCAGTGGAAAAGCATATAAGATCTAAATATGCAAAGTAAGCCAAGAAACAATAGCATAGCAGTAGAGACGTCGGCTGAAGAGGAGGCATTCACGGTTCGAGCCCCCACAACATCAATTTTTATTTCTAGTGAAATAAGCACAAAACAATTCCCTGACATATATGTACATATATAAAATTATATTTTATGTAAAATGTAATGAAATGGGCCATGTATTTTGAAGAAATGTGAGATAATAAAAAAAAAAAAAAATGTCAGAAGTACCCATAGCTGAGCTACGCTCTAACAAGCTGAATATATCTGCCCGTAGTTGAGCAGTGGTTTAACAGGTGTAAAATGAGTGCCTGGGGTTGAGCAGTGTTGTAACATGCTGAAACTGTGTGCCCGTAGCTGAGCTGAGTGTAATATGTGTACTGACAGCCAAATGACGCGTAACCCAGTGTAACCCGTTTGCGCAGACCTGTGCACAGTGCCAACAAGATAACCAGCGGGCAACGTTGAGCAAGCTGTATCAAAACTGCCTTTACACAGACACACCTCCTAGCTTGTGTAGACAGTAATAAAATAAAAAAAGCAATGGCCAGGCTTGAACTCAGGATACCATGCACCATATTCAAAGTACTGAACCACTAAGCCATGACAGTCGCTCTTAGAAATGCAGTATTAGCATATATATAGGAATGAATGGAAAGAGAAGCATGACAAATCAAGTTTTGTGAAGCTGATACATTTTCAAAATGGCCAATCACAGATAAGTGCGGGAAAAATGGCATATATAAGCCCCATAGGCGGGAATACACAGCATAACTGATTGTGGAATCGATTTGCAGTCAGGATGGCAGGTGTAGGAGAGGGTAGTTGCTTCCGAGCACAGAGGTGGGGCATTGAGGAGTCCAAATATATGGTTTGGCTCCTCGTCCATGATCATGAGGCCCAACTCATGCAGGGCCAGGTCCTGTGGGGAGCATACAAGGCTGAGGCGTGGGACCGGTTGGCACATGATCTCACCAGTGCCACAGGAATACCAAGGACTGGTGAACATGTACGTCACCACCATGTGGACCTGAAGAGATGGAAGCAGGACCAACTGAACCGTTGGATCCAGGAGGCCTGGCAAATGCCCAACGCCCCACTACTGAGTAAGTTACATGTAATTATTTATGTAAGAAATTAACCTAGCTGATATTATGGAGATGTGTATTCCAATATTACTTCATTTATATTACAGCTGCAGGTGTCCGTTCCATGAATCGTCGAGCCTATGCTGATAGGCTTGTGCGGTTGCGCCACCAGGCAGGTTAGTAATTCTCTCCCTGTAACTGTTAAAAAATATAAGTATGACAGCTTGCAAAACAGTGCAGTGTGGTCACTTATTAATAAAAAGTTCAAGTAACAGTGTAAGAGAGATTCTGCTAGTACTGTGTGATTACATAAGTGTGATGCAGCCTGTAATCCAAAAATAAAAATGAAACAAGTCTGAAATAAAGATGTTACACCTGTAATGTAATAGTACATAACCTGCAGCAGGCTGTAAATTACAGCTACAGAAGCTGAGTACAACACATGTGTGAAATATATCCCCGTTTAAAATCTGAAACATGACACAAGTGAGACTGTTGGAAAGGATTGTTGTAACCAAGTAAAACATGTCAATAAAGCCTAGAATTAAGTACCATCCTGAATTGTAAAAACAAAACAAGTGAGAGTGTGAGAAAGAGGTATGAATCCACCAATAAAGTTGTAATAACTCCTGAATAAAGTATACTGCAGTCAGTACAGAATGAAATGAATGTGACAGGCACAGCCAAAGAGTGAAATGTGTGCAATAAAGTACTGAAGCTGGAATGTCTGTCCCACAATTTGGATATGTTGATGTACCTTTGCAATATGCAGATAGTATGGTTGTATGAAATACCAAACATCCATAGCTGTCTAGAGCCATATAAATCAAATGTAGCAGGATGCTGTAGCTGAACAGAGCCAGATATGAATGTGTATGAATAAAAATGCAATGTATATTAATGTAGCAGTAACATTCCCATCACCAACATGCCTAAGTTTACACATAGGAAACTGTAGTCAGACCTGTAGGGTGTATATATCTGCAGCTAGTAGAAATCTACAGCATATGTATAAGTATTTGAAGTTGTTAATGAAATATTTCTTTACCCTACCCTATAACCACAAATAATTCATTCCACATGAAATGGGTATGTGTATTCACAATTAATTCCCCTGGACATTTGTCCTGTTGGTTCATACATATTTGCATGTACGTTGATGTGTGTGCCCTGTTCATACATCCAAACCTGATGGCCTGTTGCCATCAATCAACCCTGCATACTGTTGGATTGTGTACTGTTGTTCAAATTATGCATGTGTTATGCTTGCTGTTCAATGTCTTGAATTTATGGGTGTTTGGTTAATGGGAATACTAATGCATGCTGTTACAACTAATTGTGAATGGTATTGTTTGTTACTAACCCAAACTGTCATAAAATAATGCAAAACATAGGATGACAGGGAAGGCGGGTTCCAGCGGACCCACCTCTCCCACCTCAGCTGGCGAGTGCACCTGGCACTTGTGCCCAGGCTGGACCCTCCTCCGGTGGCCCTGTGCCACCTGCAGGTGGAAGCGCTGCAGGGGAAGGGGCTTGTCCCCCTCTGCAAGCATGGCCAGAGGAGACCATCCATTCACCCTCCGTGGTGCGTAGGGAGATCAGGCATTCTGTGCTTGAGCCCCTATGCCAGCTTGAGGCACGGGTGGCACAACTCACGGGCATGCCTGCTGCCCATCCTACACAGCCCCCAGCACAGCCCCATCCTGGGCAGTGAAGGCACAGTGGCAACTGCCCATTGGTGGGGATCTCAGTTCCACTGTTGCCATCTGTGGGCTCATGGGCTCAAGATATCCAAACATCCATCCCCGTCAATTATGTTTCCCCCCACGTGTCATACACCACCCCTATATGTGTCTTGTTTGTCTTGTCTGTTAACCTCCCCTACCTACCTCCCCAACTATACCTACTTCCTGTACCTGACATTCTACTCTCACCTGAAAAAAAAAAAGGGGCACTCTGTTCCCGCAAAAAAATTACACCCCATACATAGCTGCCCATTTCGCAGACATTTTTGCTGGACATGTAAACTGGCAATTACAATTGGCTGTACAACAAATATTGTTGTCCTCACCCCTCTCTCAGGGGTGGAAGGTTTCAAATTTCACACCAAATTGCACACATATGCACAGCTGTTGCTGATAAAGAAATGTGCAGCTACGGGCCCTTCCTACATCCCTCCTGCAAATCCTGAGCTTGTTTTCTTACTGTCCTACCCTCTTTGTGCCCCCTTTTTCACCACTTTCCTATCTCCCCATTTTCTTTTCTTTCAAAGAAATTAGCATGGGTGTGTGCGAGAGTAAGCACTTTTAAGCAGTTGTAAGCGGGTGTGCGCGTGTGTGCACTTAGCTAAGCATGTGTGCGCAAAGCTAAGCGACAGTGTGCATGCGTGAGCTCAGCGCAAATCAGCGCTAACCCACTTACAACTGCTTAAAAATGCCTTAGTCACTCTGAATGACAAGGCCTGTAGTCTGCTCAGAAGCAAAATAAAATCCCACTGTCAATCCCGAGCCCAGGACCTTGGAAACAGTAGTCTGCATGACTTACCACTAAGCCATGACTGCTATACAAGAACATTGTGCTGAAAAAAATATATCATGAAATACTAGGAATTAATGTAAAGGGACTATAGGAAGTCTAGTACACAAAGCATGTCATGTATATTTACTGTCAAATCTAGTGGATTTGTAAAATATTACTGTGTGAAGAGAAACAGCCATGCTAGTTGGTAGCTAGTAGGTAATAATGTCACAGTAGCACCTTGCAAGCCACACACATGCAATTAGTAAATGCTGGCTAACAATTGGTGCAGAGGCCATCACATGGACATGTGCAGATACCTACAAAAGCATCCTGTACTCCCAGTCCACACATGCAATACTTTCATTGCACTCTCTGGAGGTAGAGACAGAGAGAGAGAGAGAGAGAGAGGAAAGAAAGAAAGAAAGAAAGAAAGAAAGAAAGAAAGAAAGAAAGAAAGAAAGAAAGAAAGAAAGAAAGAAAGAAAGAAAATATATAACAACAAAACAAACAAGTTGTCATCACAACCTGACACTGCCAAGGCAAACTGAAGCTGGCAAGAGAAGCAGCAGCAGGCCAACTATCAGAAAGCCAACGCAAACAGCTGTAACAAACACAGGTAATGTAAAGTAATAATATAATAGTCTACATACTGTGAGCCCTCCATATGTGTTATTGGTCTGTATCTATGTATATGAAGATGTGCATAGGGCAGGGGACATACTGCAACTGTCACTGAAGGCTGTACATACATATGTATGTGAAGGTAACTATGTGCACATATCAATGTAGGTTGTAGTGCAATGTACAATGTAGGTTGTACAGTAATGGATGTTCATCAGTATGTTAGTGTGTGTATACATATGTGTAAATAAAAAGGTTTATATATATATCTATCATATGTATACGTATGTATATCGAGATATGTATGTATATATATATATATATATATATATATATATATATATATATATATATATATATATATATATATAATATGCATATATGTATACATAGATAGAGAGGGATGTAGAAATACATAGACATATATAGATAGATAGAATATGTATATACAGATATATGTAATACACACATACATATATAGATATATGTAGATACATATACATATACAGACAGATCTGACTATCTACAGATATGTCTGCATATGACTATCTCTCTCTCTCTGTCCCACCCCCCTCTCTCTCCCTCTGTCTCTCTCTCTCTCTCTCTCTCTCCCCCTCTCTCTCCATATCTATATCTATATATCTATATATCTATCTATATATATATATATATATATATATATATATATATATATATATATATATATATATATATATATATATATATATATATATATATATATATATATATATATATATATATATATATATATATATATATATATATATATATATATATATATATATATATATATATATATATATATATATATATAGATATATATATAGATATATATATATATATATATATATATATATATATATATATATATATATATATATATATATATATATACTGAGTGAGGCACATGTGTGCAGATGTATTGCAACAGGTGCCTGGTGACAAAGGCATGGAGTGAACACCAGTGTGGATACTGGAGTACCATACCCCATTCCAAAACACTTACACCAGTAACCACCACATATGTGCTTGCCTGCCCACCACTGCATGTGTCAGGGGGGGAACAGGGGCAACAAGTGTACAATAGGCTCCCCATTGATATACACAGTGGCACACTAGTCCTGTAATACCTGTACATGGTATGTGTCAGCAGACATGGTGTGTCAGCTATGGACATGTAGGTCACTGTACCCCTCTACACCTCACAATGTCCTACACGGTATGTACCTCCCATGACAGCTACAGATATGGAGAAGGACATAGTCATACGTAAGAAACTGTGACAATGCACTCAAACACATTACCTATGCAGAGTGACTGACAAGACCACAGAGTGCACCCATACTACCTACATAGAGGTTACCACTGCTGGATATACATAGTTAAGTCATGCCCATGACTGTTGTCCAACAACCATGGTAACACCTCACAACATCCACAACCCAAATGACCTATGTCTGTCGTCCTTGTCACCACAGTAAAGAGCACATGGTGGAGGTACAGGTTCCTACCCACAGATAAGACATACCCTGGAGTAAACCACACAGCATTAAGAAGCAAGGCTCCCCATGTGTAGATGTCAGACATACCCCTGCTGAATGTTATGCAGATAGGTAATATGCCATATGAGTCACCCTGTGTAACTGTTTGACAGGAGCAGGTACTATCACATCACTTGTGTCACAAGGGGCAGGGTAGCATAACAGTATGCTGCTGTAGGCCCAGGGCCAATAGCATACTACCTACCTAAGACACAATGCATACCCACGAACCCATTGCAAACCAACTATGTGAGGTGGAATGAGTGTGCCAGTGACTGGGTGCATGTTATGTAATGGTGTGATTGCTCAACATGACTGTCTGTCTGTCATGGTAGTGTGTGTCCTTGGTGTGAGGCCAGAGACAGATGTGTGCGGTATTGTGATCAAAACATACTACATTGCCATATGTTGTGCTGTGTTATCCTGTATGTGACTGTGGTGTAGGTAGAGTTATGGCAAGTAAGAGTAGTGTGCATTACCAGTGAAATATGTAACGTGCATTGCATGCAGTGCATGGGTTGATAATGCTCCCCATACAGTACCTTGAAACAAACCCCCAGTGTGAGTTTGTGCATTGGACCTGAACCAGTGTGCTGACTGCTGGAGTATACTAGTCTGTCGTATGGAGTGTGCCAGGAACTGTTGCACAGTTGTCAGCTGAGCACTGATATCTGGTCATTTACATGTGTATCCCCCAATAGACAGACAGATGCTATATATGGGAGTTAAGTTATATCACTACAGTCGAGTATTATGTGTATTATGTGTGCCATATTTTGCTGACATATATTGCTGACATATTTTTCTTTTCCTTTTCAGGGCTATGGTTCACCAGCAAAATCCTACCTACTCCACTGTGGAGGATGAGGAGATACACCAGAGCCTGGTGTGGGATTTTGTAATACTCTTTTGCTGCACCAGCCAGAACCAGCAGGAGAGGGCTGCACTGTGGTAAGACCTGGTCCGTCAGGTAAATGACATAGGCACGCGTATCCGAACATATAAGCAGGTACGCCATCACTGCAGTGATTTAATTAGAAATGTCTGTCAGCGTGCATCGGATATCCACAGGCAACAGCTTGCCACAGGTGGTGGGGCGGCTATGCATCCCCCCTCACCAGACTGGAGGGACTACTCCTAAGTGTTGTGGCTCCAGCCCAACAGCAACAACAGCAGCAGCATACATGCGATATGATGGAGGCTGGAGCCACCCAGCAGCAGGACTCGGAGCGTGCAGGTAACATGCCATATGTATAGTTGACTGTTCTGTACACTGGTAGTTTATGCATGTGTGAGGTGTGTCCTCGGTTTGTAGCTGTTATCTTGGTAATTATTGTGCAAGAGTGATATTCTCAATATCAGCAGTGGACCTGTGGAAGCCAACTGTTGTACTACTGAACTTTATCATACTCACAGTATCAATGGCACAGTTGTGCCCACTGACAATAAATGTCTCATTTCTGCAGGTCCCTCTGGTGTAACAGCAAGGCAGCCTATCCATGCTGGTGAGTGTGTAATAACAATACCGTCAATACTCTTGATACTAATAGCAATAATAGGCTGAAGCAGTAGTGCTATGTGTTTGATTGCAGGTGTGTATGTGTCTGTGTGTTGATATCTCATATACTGAGGAGTGTGCATGTGTGCATGTGCACCTGTGTGCATGTGTGCATGTGTGCACGTGTGCATGTGTGCATGTGTGCATGTGTGCATGTGCACCTGTGTGCATGTGTGCATGTGCACCTGTGTGCATGTGTGCATGTGTGCATGTGTGCCTGTGTGTATCAGTGGTGACATTGTGAACACATTGTAAACTGTGTTTCCTGTCTCACTCCCACAGGTTCTGGTGCTGCTCTGGTGTTGTGCAGCAGGGAACCTGAATCAGCTGCCGTGGATAGTGATAATGATGATACCTGTGTAATGGCACAGGGAGGTGTGCCAGGGTCCGTCGTTGGTCAGCCAATTGACAGTACACAGCTGTCGACCCCATCAATGCACACAGTCATCATGCCAATACATCCTTTGTCACCAATGTCCCTAGGTGATGGACAGGATACAGTGGGCATTGACCTGGGTAATGTGGTATCAGTGGCACATGCATACCCACACAGCAGCCATGGCCAGGGTCCTCACATGGTACCACACAGTCAGATGTCCAGGGGTTCTCGTGGGAGCATCCGTGGGCGTACTGCCCCTGTCAGACATGCCTACAGAGGTCTTTCAACCTCAGCTATGTTTCGGGCTGTAATGCAGGCACAGTCACGTATTGAACGGTACATCAGACAGGGTCTGAGGGAGCTGAGAGCATGTCGCACAGCTATGAATGACAGTATGCGTGATGTTGCGGCTGCCATCTGTAATTTTACTGAGGTCATTGACAGACGTTGGGGGGACACATTAGATCTGTTCCATAACTACATGTCCATGAGCCACGGCAATGGTGGATGGTTGAGGCGTCGACGTGGGCATATGCCAGCAGCAGCTGGCAGTCGTTGTGGATGACAACAGGTCCGTGGCCATTCCCATAGTGCCAGCAGCAGCCCCAGCAATGCTGGGTCTGTGCTGTCATCAGACCGCCCCAGCAGACCACGTGCACGTGGCTCTAGACAGTCCCAACAGGGACCTGTCTCCAGTCACCAACCACCTGCTTCTGATGACAGTACCCAGTCTGGCTTAGTACCTGATACGGTCCATAGCACCCCTGCCAGGCACATGTACCGTGTCCGTGGCAAGAGACAGTGATCTGTATGACCTGGCAGGTACAGTCTGTGGCTGTCCACAAACACCTGTATATGGCAGCCATGAGGTGGAACTGTGTGCATGCATACACACATGCGAATTGATAACACCTAGGGCTACCGCATACACGCATACACTGCATCAACATTGCCCCATCTTGTACTGCTGTCCCTCACCAGCACACACACACAGACATGTCAATTGGTTGTATCAGTGGCAGACTCAGGCATACCAAGTACACATCCTGTGCATATGATGAAAATGTGCCACCTCCTGCAATCTGTAACATCAGTGCAGGAACAGGTTAACATGGTGCTGATGCACAGGGTGACTACATAGAAGTGTAGTAATAGTATCATGTTGTCAACAGTACAGTGTAATGATATCATTGTGGGTATATCCTAGCATGCCTGATGCAGTAACAGTATGATTGTCATTGTATTGTTTTGTACACCCATAGTAATTACCATAGTGTAATGTCTGCACATCTTTGCATACTGGTGGTGAGGCTGTCAACAGAAGGCCATCTACATAGGTAGCACAGGGGATAAGAAAATGTAAGTATTGATACTCAATGATGGACATGTCAACTGCAAGTTGCATGCTGTCCACACTCGACTCTGCAATGAGGATGTTTGAGGATGTTGATATCTGTGCAGAAATACACAACAGGTTCAAGACTCACAAGAGCACCCTAGCACTACAAGGTCACACCTCATACCATGCATGACAGCCCCAAAACACAGAACTAACTATGACAGGAGGGAGAGTCTCCATACATGTCAAGGATACTGTGGTGCCAGGACAGGTAGCATACATCCTACTAAGTTTGGAACTGCTGAGTGAAGGCTCAGTGTCTGTTATTTGAAATGTGTATTAGTTCAGGTATGAGCACTTGGGTTTCAGGCCAGTTATTCTACATTACAAAGGTACATGGTCTGTACACTTGTGGGAGGAGAGGCTGGACCCTGCCTGTCTGACCTGTGAATTTCTGGGTACAGGCTTATAGTGACTGCATATTTGCACTGTTACCTACTGGAAGTCATACACCTTGTTTGTTGTAGCATAGTCTAGATCCAGGCCTGCTGACTGTAGCTTTGTTTGTATGCATGTTTGCTTGTTGTTTCCCTGAAACACTGATTCCACCTGCAATGCAGATTTATAGCGCCTCTGTGGATCCCTAGTGACATCTGTAGTGCTTACTGTACTGATGTCCATGTCTCACTTGACAGAACGTCACTGTTTGTCCTGTTTGCATGTAAGTTGCCTGTAACACATTGCATATGACTTACCTGGCATTTGCTCACGAAAGCATTTATATATGCCAGCACTAACAAATCAGAAGCACTACACCCTCACATACTCACCTTGATTACCTTGTTCCCCATTGGCCCTATGTGTTGTTAATTATTATGGGATTCACAATACTATGGTAGCATGTGCAAAGGTCACTTGTCATTCTCCTCTCTGGTCCAGTTGGTGAATCTGTGAGTCATGTGACAATGTTACAGCTGCCTCATGTACACAGACAACCCTCTCCCCTTCCCATAAACTTACAACACATGTGAGAGATGCAACCACATAGCCAAACTGGGGGCTAAGCTCTCTTAACTCTGTACTGGCATAACCTGTCAGGTGGAGTGGGATACTACAGTGAATACAATACCAGTCTCACATAGACCTACCACGACAGCAATCCAAACACATAAACACACAGGAAATTCTTGGAGTCTCAGAATAGCATCCTGCCTGAGCAGCAGACACCTGCGAAGCAGACACACAAGCAAACGTTATGCCAGAACAGAGCACGTGCAACACATAGCTCACAAATCCTGTGTGCCAAACAGTCACAGCCCGTACGGCTAAACAACACACCTGCTACAGTTGTAATAGGTACCTCTATCGTCAGGTACACTGAGGTCCCGCTCACCAGGCTGAACAAGGAGAAGGTCACGGTGAGATGCCCGTCAGGCACTATGATCCACCACATAACACAAGCATATAGGTCACTCCAAGGCATGTACAAATATGACTCAGTCATTGTCCATGCCAGTGTGAATGACCTGTGACGTACCTCCCTGGACTACATGATAGGGGACATAGAGGGGCTCTCTGAGCATGTGGCACAGGCTGGTATGACCCTGACCTTGAGTAGCATCTTACCCTCACCAAGAATGCTACCACAATATGTAGACAGGATGATCAATTTCTACAATTGTCTTATGTTTTGGTGACATTCAAAGGGGATCCAATGCCTGTCAGCGTGGGATTACATGCTAGACAAGCCATGTTGCTTTGCTAGGGACAGCTTGCACCTGTCACCCATGGGCCGTTGTATATTGGCAAAGGCTCTTGCTACACACATAGTGCCTTTTTATGCAAGGCTCAAATTACATAGCCACCTACACAGGTATCACACAGGATAGGACACTAATAGTAATGCTACTCAATGCGAGCAGTGTAAACCTCAAGATGCATGCACTGGAAACTGTCCTTAGCATGGAGAACAGCAATATCTGTGCAGTAACAGAATCCTGGTACAAGGCTCCCAGGTGCACCTCATCACTGCCAGGTCATACCTCATACCATGCATGTCATCCCCTAAACATGCACCAAACCAGAACAAGGGGGAAGTATCCAAAGGCACCACAGATACACACACCTCCAGGTTGGTGGCACAGCACAAAGCATCAGAGCCTATCCATGTGCAACTAACAGTGGGTTAGACTGCCTTCAGGTTCATAGCCTGGCACACACCACCCTCCCATACCCAGGAAACCCACTTGGCCTTCCTGACAACACTGAGAATATGACGGTCTCTACAAACACCATTATATGGGTGGACTGCAACTACCCAAACATAGAGTGTGAGCATTACTCTAGCACCAAGACACTAGCTGAAAGGTTCCTAGCATTTATTCACTGAATTGCTATGGAACAACTTGTTACCACTCCCACAAGAGGTGAAAACATGCTGCACCTGTTCATCAACATGTGGACTATATGCTCCAGACCAGACATGTATCCCTCGCTGGTATGATGACACCATATACAACTCACACTGTATATTCACATACCACATGCAGCCCCTGCACATAACACCACAGTCATAAAGTTGTCTAATGCAAATTCCATGTATTCACATGAGGCAGGCTTCAGACATGGGAACTATTGAAGGTCACAGGTACATATGTGTATGTGGCACACACATACATCATGTGTGCATTGACAATAATGATATAATCTATGTCGTGCAATATTGGGAACAACACCCCACACACATGGACAAACTGTGTGACAAAAACCCACATGGCGTTTGTAGGATATGAACCCCTACCTAACTGTGTTATGACACTTGTGAGAGACGCAGTAGCAGAGCGCACTATTTGCATTACTGGGAAGCTTGCTTTGTCCTGCTGTACCTATAGGGTGCTGACATCATCAGTGTTTAGACAGTGGAATATGCAGCATGTGGTGTGTTGTACTAGTTGCCAAAAGGGACATTTTTCTTACACATAGAATTGCACACACCCTACTCACCCCCCACAGTCACACATAAACACACACACTGAGCACTTGCAGGATTCAAACCCCTACCTAACTATGTTATGACACTTGTGGGAGACGCAGTAGCTGCGCACGCCATTCAAATTACTGGGTATCATTTGTGCTCCTGACATATGTATAGTGTGCTGACATCATTATTTATGAAGAGGTATGTACATCTGTTACTATCCATCAGTAAGGGGGAGAGCATATATATGTATTAACTTTGCAGAGGCACAGTGGCCTACTGTACTGCAGAGGCAGATGCCAAATACACTGTGGATAGCCTTCTGTATTCCCTAGGGACAACAGCCTAGTATTGAACTCTACGGCCATATGTTTACCTGTCAGATGCAAGTATCTGTTGCTCATAAACTGTTTGTGGGTCTTTATTGTCATAGCTTTCCCTATCTCTATGAACAACTTGTGTACTGTGGCAGATGTTTGCATATGAGTGGGATCCACTACTTTACTTATGTCTCTGTTGTAATTTCACTGGGTGCACTGGGCAGATTTCTGTATTGTGGGAGGTTCCTGTATTAACACTTACAAATGCCAGATATGTGTGTGCAACTGCTGAACTGAGAACATGGCCTAAGTGTGTGAGCATGCCCAGTTCACAGTTTATATGGCTTCTTGACTGACACGTCTCATTTATCTAAGTGTGCGAGCATGCCCAGTTTGAACTGTCCATATGCTGAGATCTGTGGTCCACCACATTTGTGGTTGTGTGTGGTCTTCATCTATATTTCACATGTACAGTGGAGTGTTGGACATCAGGTTGTGTTCTTACTGCCCAACTGCTTTGTGTCTGACCCTAACAGGCATTATGCTGTGCCTGCAGGGTTGCCATGGGATAGTATGCATACAATTGTCAACATCCTTTCATACTGACCAAACAGTGTATTGTCGTACTGGTTCAGTACTTTCACTGTGGTGGACAGTATCATCGGTTTCAGTCCTATCACTGCTTGTAATATTTATAGTGACCACACCAGACTGGTTGAGGGCCAGTTGTGCAGATATGACCTTGCTGCTTTTTGTTCAGATATGGACAACATAGAACAAGATTGTCCGACATTGTTAATGTATTCCACAACTTGTGTGGACAGTGACAAACAATGGCCATGTGCCCTAGGCCATTTGTAATGCTAGTCAGAGAGTGTTTGTCCTTCAACACACATATTTACTGGTGTTTGCCATGACATATTTCAAGGTTAGTGTGCTGTGCCTCTGTCTACCCGTGATATACAGGTGATATCCAGGGTACACCTACCATCTCCCATCCAGTCATCATGATTCCTCTAGATGACAGTCAATGAGGGACTCCCTGGATAACCTGTACTGGGATTCAACTCCGGTGCCACCTTTAACATTCCTATAAGAAAAGTACAGTCCGGGTCTGAACTGTCTGCAAACAGCTACAGTTAACTTTGAACCTAACACCACTCTTAAGTATTCAACTCCGGTACCACCTTTAACATTCCTATAAGAAAAGTGCAGTCCGGGTCTGAACTGTCTGCAAACAGCTACAGTTAACTTTGTGTAGATGTATATGGCAAAACACATGCATGTACAGGTTTCCATGTGTATGTGTGCATTGTCACTGCTCAAGTCCATTAAGGCTGTGTCTGTGTTGATATGTGACATATACACAGCATCAAGGTCAACAGCATTACTGTGGACACATCCAGGCATGTGCAGATAGGTAAGAACACCAGTGAAGGCAAATAGACATGCCCACATCAAGACAGCATTCACATGGAGTGTGAACACTGTAATGAGGTGACACACATATATGGTGATGATATCCAATGCACAACAGTGTTACATGTGTGTGACACAAACACGTCAGTCATGTCCGTGTCATGATGATTTGCAAAGATAACTGTGCAGATGTACTAGATGTCATAGAAATGTATGTGCAGCAGTATCTCTGTACATCTCTGAAACTGTGACCTGTCACCATCATTATGTCTTACAGATAATGCCTCGTACACGCCTTCCGGCGTACAGCTGCCAGGAGGATGATGTCCTCATCCTGTACCTCCATGAGAACTATGAGGTGTTGTTCAGCCATGTGCCACAGCATGCCCAGCAGCGGGATGACCTGTGGCAGGATCTTCGCAGGCGGGTGAACAATGTGGGTGGCCATAACCGCACCTACCAGCAGGTGCGCAGACACTGCACGGACTTGATACAACATGCAAAACAGAGTGCCACTGCAATTGCCAGGGAACAAGGTGGAACAGGTGGTGGGCCACCAACCCAGTGCCCACTCACACACACCGAGGAGCTACTGGCCAGTCTGGGGACACCCTCAGAACAGCATCCAGAAACTCTAGCTGCCATCGTGGAGGTGGGTGTCTTCCAACCAATGAGCCTGGAGTTGCCTGATAAGTCAGTACTGCACATATGGCTATTGTATCCCATTTAGTTGCATGTGTCACTGTACATTATGTAAAGTAACAACATATGCAAGGTATGTGGACACACAAGCTGCATACTACAGTATGCTACCCTGTGTATGCACACATGTGCATACTATATGCTATTATACAGGCAAATGTGTTAGCATGCACAGTGCACCCTGTGGCTGTCATACAGTCATGGATAATGTTCATACTGCTGTGTCACCCCTATACAGGTACCTCTGGCATGCCGCACAGACATGAGTCCATTGCAGGTAAGACTGTCATCAGTATCAGGCATGTTAAAGCATAGATCTATTTGCCATGTGGCCAGTTAACACTTGCACACTTGATGTTCATTCCAGTCATGATATACAGGTCGCAGCACCCATCATTCACACAGGCCACCCATGTGCAATATATACAAACTAAATGATACACCAACTTGAAACCACAGTATTTGTCATTGCTACATGTGTGGTCAGCTGTGCATACAATGGTGGAGGTGTTCTACAATAGAGGCATATGTAGTATGCATTGGAACAACACATGTGGTACGCAAACAGTACCACACAGTGAGCTGTGATATGGGCAGCCCACAGGTGTCACCATTGTGTTGTATGCCCCTGCATTGGATGCACACATTGTGATGTGCCATCTGACATGTCCTAGACATGTAGTGTTCTGGCTGCAATATTGTCACACTATCCCATGACCCATACCCCACATACCAAACATACAACCCGTTGTCTGCATAGCCCTGTGGATGGTGACATTTCTGACATCTATGGGTGTATGTCATATGGGACAACACAGACATGTGAGATAGATGGCCATCACACACATCTGGCCAACACATGTGCACACATGGCCATGGGGATGGCCAGAGACATAACCACACAGTAGATGTGATGTGTATACACCCTGTTGCACAATGTCCACACGGTCCACTTATAGCCTTAGTTGACTGATTATACAGTTGATGTGGTACACTGGACATCCTAACAGCCTGTGCACAGCTAGTGGAGGTGTCACTGAAGTCTACTATAGAAGATCAGTTGCACATCACGACTGTGTCATAGCATGACAGTAGTCACCTGTACAGCTTCCACAGACATTGACACCACATCAGGCCACAGATACTGTACATTTCCCTTGCTGCTGTAGGACATCACCGTTAGCTGTGCACCTCGTGTGTGTGTGGTACATCAATGTCATGTGGGAAATGGTGAATTGACATGTCGCTATGTGTGGACATGGTTGCCAGGCAGCTAAGACCCTGTAGTTGTTGTGCAGGGGTGTCAGCTGTAGGCCTCCAGTGACGTGTCATTTGACACAGCATGGTTTGGTGTGCATACACCTCAGCATCGTGGGTCACAATCCACAGTTATGTCATGGGTATGTATGCAGCTATGGCTATGCAATGTGTACATATTATGCATTGTATAGCAGTATAGACGCCTCAAGATGCCAAACAATGGCACAGTGTCTGTACTTCACACTGTATAGCAATGTAGACGGCTCACACTACCCTTCCATGCTCATGCACATTTGCTAAACATGCATTCTATCTGTAGGGCATACAGACAACAGCACAATGTGATGCCCATTACGATGCTGTACATTTGTCAGGACACCATTGTGTCAGACATGTATGCATGTTAATGCACACATCAGCAGAGTACATGTCAAGGTCACATCAGCCATGTGTACTGTGATCTGCTTCTGGTCCACATGGTGTATCACGGGGATGCATGCATACTACCATGATTGTGTGAACTGCATGGCTACTGATATGACACCTGCTTGCTGTAGTGTGCACCCCAGGGAGGTATGCTTACTAACACTATCAATGTCTGAGCTGCATGCCCTCTGCTGTACCACAGGCATGCTGCATGTCATCTGTCAAATCACATGCATGGTGTGTCTGTGTGTGTGTGTGTGTGTGTGTGTGTGTGTGTGTGTGTGTGTGTGTGTGTGTGTGTGTGTGTGTGTGTGTGTGTGTGTGTGTGTGTGTGTGTGTGTCTGTGTGTGTGTGTGTGTCTGTGTGTGTGTGTCTGTGTGTGTGTGTGTGTGTGTGTGGCTGTGTGTGTGTGTGTCTGTGTGTCTGTGTGCCTGTGTGTCTGTGTCTATTGTAATTTAGAGTCTTTCTTTGCATTCACAGGTGATGTAGGTGCATTACCCTCCTGTGGTCCATCTGATGTTAGTGTCCCCACAGATACTAGCAGTGATGAACATATGCATGAGGTACAGGCAGGGTTGTCAGGGGCTGAATCTGTGCCAACTGTTGCCATCCCAGCTATGTCCCCCTCTTCCCTGCACAAAGTTCTGCTGCCAACACATACCGCATCACCAGTGGCTGTAGAGGAAGGACAGTCAGCGTCTGTTAGCGTGGAACAGGAATGTGTGGTGGCTACAGAAGGTGTGTCTACACAACATGGTGTCAGTGTAATGACTGCAGATGTGCCACACAGGCATGTGGCCGGTGCTGCTCATAGGAGGACCTCTGGCAGACATACACCTGCAGGACAGAGAGCAGCAGCTGGTATCACCAGACGCATGTTCCAGACTGTAATGGTGGCACAGGCACGTGCTGAATGGCACACCAGGGAAGGGCAGAGGCTGCAGAGGGCTGCTATCCATTGCCTAAATAACAACATCCAGGCATTGGCAAATGCTCATCAGTAGATTGCTGATGTTCTTGATAGGCGATTGGGTGACATGGTTGGAATCCTTGACCGTGGCATTGCAATCCGCAGCGTGAGCTGTCTGTGCTGGAACATCTGGTGTGTGAGGTGTAGGCCACATGAGCGTGGGCCAGCCACACCACCTAGTGCAGGTCAGCGTGGCGTGCCACCTCACATGCCCGCTCCCATAGTGCCGGTAGCAGTAGCAGTGCAGCTGGTGCTGCGCTGTCCACACCAGGACACAGCAGGCCACGTGGACGTGGCCCTGGATGTTTCCAGTGGGAACACGGTTCCAGTGGACATGTGTCATCGGACAGTAGCCAATCTGTACCTCTGCCTCGTAGTGCCCGTGCAACCCCTGGCAGGCACAGGTCACGTGGCCGTGGCCGGACACAGTGAGCTGTACAACCTGGTCTGTACAATCTGGAGCTGTCAATAATACCCCATGTAGGCCTCACAAAAGGCAGAACTGTGTGCACACATACACGCACTCAGCAAAGACATCTGTAGGTCACAACAACCACATGCATACTGAACAGGCATGTCCAATCATATCACTGGCCTTTACCCACACACATGATGTCATCCATTGGTGCAGCCTATGCCCCTGGCAAACATTATCACCCTGTGCATATGATGAAGCCTGTCCCACATCCCTGTCATCCACACCATCAGTGCAAGGACATGCTCAAATAGTCTGATGCACAGGGTGAACAGAATAGTGAGAAGTGTAATTTACATTAGTTGTGTAAGAATAGTGAGAGAAGTGTATATTACAATAGTTGTGTGAGAATAGTGAGAGACATGTATATTACATTAGTTGTGTACTGTTGACACGCACCAGACATACCATGTAGTACAGGTTTAGCATGCATTGTTATATGTTCACAGTATGTGTTAGGGTAACAACAGTAACAGTATGTTGGTAATGACGCCCTGGTTCCCTCCTTATGGTCTACTTGCATGTATCTACAGGTAGCACTGTTTGCAGTCTCCCGTGTGTAACTGTGGAGTACTCACAGGCACATATGGCAATATCAGCATGCTAAACGTAGCCTCAGCCTGACTGTCTGAAAGTCTAACATACCAAAGATGCCCACACATATACTGATCCAGAAGCATGTGGTTAGTTTAATAGGCTACAGTGGCTAGAGAGGTGACATCCATACCAGGTCACATCACAGGTATGTTGACATGGTGCAGGGGTTGTACACAGCGGTCTGGCCAATGATAATGTTAGAGGCCACTTGATAGCATGAGGCCTCACTGTGTAGCAGTAATACCCTGTCACATTACAGGAACATGCTCACACTAATGGGGTCAACAACACTATAATGCACACCCCATAGTGTTGAGGTGAGGACCCTTGCCTATGTGGTCATCACCCTCACAGTACTGTGCACCCACACAATGCAACACAGAGAAAGAACATGTACAGGTAGCCAGTGTGGCTGAGACCGATGGCATCAACAGGGTAGTGGACTGCATCACCATGAGGGGTTAGGGATCCTGTGTGTTCTGTATGGTAGCATACACCCTCACTCCATGCACCAGACAGCCATACATACCTACATACACACACACACACTGTGTAAACCACAAATGTCGTACACATTTGGATAGCTGATGTGTGTGATACACACACCACAGCTGCCTACGTCATGCTTTCCACACTGCAGTATGTTCAGATCTCTACAAAAGTGTACAGGGTGTGTGACAATTGGGTTGTATTCCACACCATATGTGACATATGTGGTCACACAAGCAAACACACATGGCAGTACTGTGAATGATACACCTGCTATATGATGATACGTCTGACAGACATGCAGCAGTATTGGCCGCATTATGTGTACCAACGCTACCTTGGGCAATTGTGCTGCTATATGCACACGGGAGGATGTAAGTGTTACAGGTGTCAAGTGACGTACTGTCGGTAACACCTGACCGCTGTGTAGGTGTTATGTCTCCACCATCAAGTAACAGTAACATAGCGTACTGTTTGCACATGTCATGGTTGGATGGCATGTGACACACCTGTGAGCCATCCCTGGCAAACATCCATCTACAAAGGTGCATCACCACTTTATGTACACACATCCATCCATGCCTGCTGTACATCCTACCGTACTGTCAGTATGTCACCATATACAAGTGTCAATTATGGGGCTGCATTGCAGCTGCATGTTGTAGTTAGGCACAGATGAGTTACTTACATCAGCTACTGTACATGCATGGTAGCTGCATGCACACTACAGATTGCACATGTGTGTTGGTCCTACATACCTGTCATGTAGCCATGTTTGTATGTATTGCAATTGGTGGACATGTGTGTTGACATACATAACACATGGACTGTTGTATGATATGATGGGTGTCATGGGTAACTAGTACAGAGGGAATGTGTCCTCGGTCAACATTGCTACCTCATGTACTGTTAGCATTCAACAGCCATGGACCCACCTTCCATTTGTGTGCGTATGATTGCTGTAGCTACTTGTCTGCACAGAGGACAGCAAAAGCTATGCTATGTACATATGTGGTGTGCGTTTGGTCCATGCACATATCCACTGCAATTACATGTATGACATAGCCAAACATGTGTGTTCGTTGGTGTACAGCGACAGTCATCTTTCACAGCTGTGTAAGGCCCCTGGTATGTGTAGAGTTGACCTGGTTATGTACAGTGGTATCATTGCAATGCATAACACATGATGGAACCCTGTCGGTACATGTGTAGTCTGCACAGTTGCTGTAGACCTATGTACAGTCCACTGGTTATGAGTCACATGGTGTTGTGTTAATGTATGGCTGTGTATTGCTGGTCCAATGACATGGTGATGTGTGACGGCTACATTGTAGATTGTGGTGTGTACCTCTGTGATCTACACCTGAGGCAACTGTGATAGCTCCTGAGTGTGTACTGGTCAATACATGTGAGTGGCCTTCATGTACGTGGGGACAGTAATACCATACAGTGCCCTTCTGTGTTTAGAATCCGTGTGCATGCAAGACGGCCCTTTGCAACTGCTACATGTGTGAGCATGCCCAGTACGCCATTGTGTAGCTGGACACACAGTACATTCCAAACTGCGCACTTCCTTGATTAGAATCCGTGTGCATGCCAGATGGCCCTTTGTAACTGCTAAGTGTGTGAGCATGCTCAGTACGCCATTGTGTAGATGGACACACAGTACATTCCAAACTGCGCCCTTTCGTTAGAATCCATGTGCATGCAAGACGGCCCTTTGCAACTGTTAAGTGTGTGAGCATGCCCAGTACACCATTGTGTAGATGGACACAGTACATTCAAACAGACATGTGATACTAAGCGTGTGGGCATGGCCATTGACATCCTGTATAGTGATGGTGGTCATCCAGGCAACAGATGTCCATTTTCAATGTCAAGATGGATGCCTACATTGAACACACTGGTTGCTGTCTTGAAGGGTGTACTGTCTGTGGCGCATCCTGTATCTATGTAGTGTTGTTGTAGTGCTCCGTAGATATTTGGTTGCCCTGATCACACCATTGCCATGTGTTTGTCTATGTCTACCTTGGGACAGTAATATGCTTTCAGACTGCTCACTCTCTATACATCCCTATCGGCATCCTTGCCTTTGTGGATGATGTCACCCACCTAAGTATGCCTCTGGGAGTGCTGTGCTCAGTAATGTCGCTAGCGTGTTCTGTAAATGCGTAATGCTGTAGTGTGATAAGGTAGTTAGGTGTATGTTCGACTCCCAGCCCTGTCAAGTGTGTATGTGTGTGTGTGTGTGTGTGTGTGTGTGTGTGTGTGTGTGTGTGTGTGTGTGTGTGTGTGTGTGTGTGTGTGTGTGTTTGTTTCCAGCTGCCTGGGAACACAGTAATGCTAGATGCCTCACACCACATACATTCCCTATCGGCGTCTTTGCCTTTGCGGATGATGTCACCCACCTAGAAGTATGCCTCTGGGAGTGCTGTGTTCAGTAATCTCAGCATGTTCTGTAAATGCGTCATGCTGTAGTGTGTTAGGGTAATTAGGTG
>NC_056747.1:1030731616-1030756313 GCF_019279795.1 Protopterus annectens | reverse complement strand
TGGCTTTAAAACTGGGGCCTGCAACTGCTTTGTGTCTGACCCTAACAGGCATTATGCTGTGCCTGCAGGGTTGCCATGGGATAGTATGCATACAATTGTCAACATCCTTTCATACTGACCAAACAGTGTATTGTCGTACTGGTTCAGTACTTTCACTGTGGTGGACAGTATCATCGGTTTCAGTCCTATCACTGCTTGTAATATTTATAGTGACCACACCAGACTGGTTGAGGGCCAGTTGTGCAGATATGACCTTGCTGCTTTTTGTTCAGATATGGACAACATAGAACAAGATTGTCCGACATTGTTAATGTATTCCACAACTTGTGTGGACAGTGACAAACAATGGCCATGTGCCCTAGGTCATTTGTAATGCTAGTCAGAGAGTGTTTGTCCTTCAACACACATATTTACTGGTGTTTGCCATGACATATTTCAAGGTTAGTGTGCTGTGCCTGTCTACCCGTGATATACAGGTGATATCCAGGGTACACCTACCATCTCCCATCCAGTCATCATGATTCCTCTAGATGACAGTCAATGAGGGACTCCCTGGATAACCTGTACTGGGATTCAACTCCGGTGCCACCTTTAACATTCCTATAAGAAAAGTACAGTCCGGGTCTGAACTGTCTGCAAACAGCTACAGTTAACTTTGAACCTAACACCACTCTTAAGTATTCAACTCCGGTACCACCTTTAACATTCCTATAAGAAAAGTGCAGTCCGGTCTGAACTGTCTGCAAACAGCTACAGTTAACTTTGAACCTAACACCACTCTTAAGTATTCAACTCCGGTACCACCTTTAACATTCCTATAAGAAAAGTGCAGTCCGGGTCTGAACTGTCTGCAAACAGCTACAGTTAACTTTGAACCTAACACCACTCTTAAGTATTCAACTCCGGTACCACCTTTAACATTCCTATAAGAAAAGTGCAGTCCGGGTCTGGAACTGTCTGCAAACAGCTACAGTTAACTTTGAACCTAACACCACTCTTAAGTATTCAACTCCGGTACCACCTTTAACATTCCTATAAGAAAAGTGCAGTCCGGGTCTGAACTGTCTGCAAACAGCTACAGTTAACTTTGAACCTAACACCACTCTTAAGTATTCAACTCCAGTACCACCTTTAACATTCCTATAAGAAAAGTGCAGTCCGGGTCTGGACTGTCTGCAAACAGCTACAGTTAACTTTGAACCTAACACCACTCTTAAGTATTCAACTCCGGTACCACCTTTAACATTCCTATAAGAAAAGTATGTTGATCTAAACTGTCTGCAAACAGCTACAGTTAACTTTGAACCTAACACCACTTAAATATTCAACTCCGGTACCACCTTTAACATTCCTATAAGAAAAGTGCAGTCGGGTCTGAACTGTCTGCAAACAGCTACAGTTAACTTTGAACCTAACACCACTCTTAAATATTCAACTAGTACCACCTTTAACATTCCTATAAGAAAAGTGCAGTCTGGGTCTGAACTGTCTGCAAACAGCTACAGTTAACTTTGAACCTAACACCACTCTTAAGTATTCAACTCCGTACCACCTTTATCATTCCTATAAGAAAAGTGCAGTCCGGGTCTAAACTGTCTGCAAACAGCTACAGTTAACTTTGAACCTAACACCACTCTTAAGTATTCAACTCCGGTACCACCTTTATCATTCCTATAAGAAAAGTGCAGTCCGGGTCTGAACTGTCTGCAAACAGCTACAGTTAACTTTGAACCTAACACCACTCTTAAGTATTCAACTCCGGTACCACCTTTAACATTCCTATAAGAAAAGTGCAGTCCGGGTCTGAACTGTCTGCAAACAGCTACAGTTAACTTTGAACCTAACACCACTCTTAAGTATTCAACTCCAGTACCACCTTTAACATTCCTATAAGAAAAGTGCAGTCCGGGTCTGAACTGTCTGCAAACAGCTACAGTTACATTTGAGTATGTGTCTAACTGTTTGAGCCAATCTTCATTTTCCCCTGGAGAGCACTGTGCTTTGGCTGTAAGCAGCCCCCCCCCCACCACCACCACCACCACCACACACACACACATCTTCCACTTTCTCTTATTCCCTTCTGTTAGCAAATAGTATCAATAACTGATCAATACTGTGTGTTTGTTTATTTAAACTATACCACAGTAGCCTACTGATACAAGGTTATCCTGGTTTTCCACCTGAGAAATTAAGACAAGACTTACAGTTTCAGAGCAGTCCTTGGTCAATTGTGATTGTTCTTAACACATACTTGTCTTGCTTTGGCTCATTAGCAGCAGTACAAAGAACTGCCTGCTCACACCTTTGTTCTCCCCTCCCCTTCCCTGTTTATTACCTTAAGACAATCCCAGAGTTAATAAATATTGCCAGTGGCAGGCACCATTTGTACAACTACAATCCACTCTGCTACAGGCCCCATGAAGGCTCAGTGTCTCTCCAGTAAGTGTTTTACAACTGTAAATGCCTATTTATGTTGAATTGTATTAGACATTTTACAACTGTATATATTTATGTTGAATTTCAAGCCTGTACTCCAATCTGCTTACTTACACTATCAGACTATTTACCCCACTCATAGGACCAAAAACTGGGACTGGGTTAGCCCGCTCCGCTCCCCTCCTGCCCCATTATCCCACCCACCCCACTGTGTCTACATTTATAGCCACTAGGCCACACCCCTACTTCCTCTCCAACCTACACAACTTCCTCTCAATTTCCTCCCCAACCACTTTACTGTTTAACCACTACTATTCCTCTGAAGCACATTGACCCCACCCATTGATGACATATAACATGTCTATAAATAATTATGAACTCCTTCCTCTTATCTTACCACTCTTAATTCTGCCATACTTTCTTACTAGCTATGAAAATCTCACATTCGTAGGTTTCTCTTATCCAAAATGCCAAACCAAGACCCCCCCTACCTCCACTGACTGCGGACCTTGCCCACTGCTACACTACCCCAAAAATTATAAATTCCAATCACTTGCTTCTAAAAAAACCACTCCAATCAACACCAAAATCCAAATATGAACTAAAACTACTATTCAAAGTTATTAGACTACTAGCGTATCTAAGAAAAAACATAACCAAAGATGGGGACATCCATCCTAATCCAGGCCCAACCTTAACTCAAAATCCTACCAGCCCACCACTCTCCCACCGACTGTTCAACTCCCTCCTAATATGCCACTTAAACATTAGAAGCCTAAACAATAAGATACATAGCCTGCATGCTGTACTAGCCACATACCTCCCCAACATAATGTGTCTATCTGAAACATGGCTCCGCCATCAACCAAAGACAATGAGATCCTGCCTCCTGGTTACAATATACTTAGGGCAGATAGAGTAAAGAAAGAGGAGGTGGAATAGCCGTCTTATATAATAGCACACTTAACATCATAACTAACCCTATACAACCACCCCAGGTCTCTAACGCTGAAATACTAGCTCTAAAATTCTACTAAATAATCATAAGGGCATTAACCTAATTGTCACCTATATTCCCCCTGGGAACAATGTAGAAACACTAGAGGTCATTCTACATTGGATAGCCAACAACTACCCTCAAGAAACCATTGTCCTGGGTGATGTTAATATTGACTGGAACCAATGCACAGCACAGTCCAACCCCATCCCTGTTAACCTACATGGATTCTCTCAGATAATATCATCTACCACACGTACAGGTAACAATAACCAAAAAGAGTATACTAGACTGGATACTCACCAACAGTCATCCCAGAACTATATGTCTGGAACTCTCCCTAATGATCTTAGTGATCACCTGCTCACATACATCATGAAAGACAAAATTAATTGTACAAGCTTACCTATTTATAGGTCTATCAGATCCAAGAAAAACTTTGACCCAACTAAATTTCAACTTGAACTCAAATCATGTAACTGGACAAAACTAAAGTTCCTTCCCCTTGATGAGGCAGTGTCATCATTTAACAATTCATTCCTTACTATACTTGACTCGCATGCCCCTAAATGCTCAATAAGAATTAAAACTCAACTAGCACCCTGGCTAACAACAGACACCAAAACCAAAATAATAACTAGAGACAAAGCATGGGATAAATGGCGCACTACCAAACTACCCCTAGATTGTATCAAATTCCAGCAACTTAGAAATGAGACTAAAAAAGCCATCATACTAGATAAGAAAAATTACTTCTACAATCTGCAACATAAACATCAGAATAACCCTCAAAAGTACTGGGCAGGCATAAATAAACTTCTCCAACCAGGCAAATCCACTACTCTGACCCCAGGAACATTATCTGACAAGAGCCAAGAAGATATAGCCAATTCATTCAATACTTTCTTCACAGAAACCATCCAGTCATTAGCTAACCAACTTTCTCCTCCCCACACTTCTATAAACACTATACCCGACTCACCACTCTCTTTTACTTCCAGCCAGTGTCCACATCCTTTATCAGATCCCTTTTGAAAAAACTGAAGCCAACCACCCTTTCAGCCGATCTTCTGCCGGCTGAATACCTGCAAATTGCTGCAGATGTCTTAGCCTACCCTATCTCAATCCTAATTAACAGAACCATAACCAAGGCCTCAATCCCCTCAATTTGGAAAATATCCTATGTTATTCCACTCCACAAAGGAGGTTCATCTACAGAACTATCCAACTATAGACCTATAGCCATACTATCACCACTTGCCAAAATTATGGAAAAGTGCATGCACAACCAACTAATGCTCTATCTAACCCAAAATAAACTACTCACAGACTCTCAACATGGATTCAGACCCCATCATAGTACAACCACTGCCCTCCTCTCTTTTACTGAAAACATTAATCTTAACCGAATAATAAAAAATATCCTCCGCTCTCTTCCTGGACCTATCGAAAGCCTCGATATGGTAAACCATCAGTTACTTCTATATACTTTAAAACCCTGTATCTAGATACTCCAGCCCTTGACTGGTTTGAAGCTTACCTCACTGGGAGACAACAAGCAGTAATGTGGCAAAACAAGCTCTCCTGCCTACTACCAAATACCATAGGAGTTCCTCAAGTTCCATATTAGGACCTCTCCTCTTTTCAGTCTTCATAAATGACATCCAAACAGTCATCCCTGAAGCCACCTGCATTCAATATGCAGATGACTCGACTATAATATGTTCCAATGCCTCTCTTGCAAATCTACTAACTACCACCCAACATAGCTTCACCAAAGTCAAAAACTGGCTTGCCAACCATCTCCTGATCTTAAATCCAAACAAAACCAAGTTACTTCTCTTCTACCCAAGCAATAGATCTCCGACTGAAAACTTCACTATAAAATCTAATAATGGGACCATCATCTCCCCAGACACCTATACAAAGCTATTAGGAGTAAACATTGACAATAAACTCAGATTTGATATACAAATCAACCAAGCCATTAAGTCAGTCAACAAGAAACTTGGGACCCTATATAGAATTAAAGCCTTCCTTACCCCGAATGCCAGGGCAGCCACAGCCCATTCACACCTTCTCTCTACCCTACTATATGCCTCTCCTGTCCTCACTCACCTTAACAAATCTGATCTGGCCAAGCTCTCATCCTGCTATAATCCCATTGCCAGGTTCATTACAGGCCTACCCTACAGAACACACCACTGTACTAACCTGAAGAAGCTTGGATGGATAGAATTCCCACACCTTCTTCACCAGTCCCAACTCATAGAGGCCTTCAAAATCCTTAAACAACCTGAGAATACCCCAGCACTAAAAACTTAATGACTCCCTACTCCAATCTAAGCTGCCTTCGCTCAGCAAACAGACTCCTTGTCCAAACAACTAAATCTCTCAACCTAGGTGGTGACACGCTATTTGCCAACACCACTGGTAAAATATGGAACTCTCTCCCAAATAACATCACGCTTGCAACTTCTCTAAGTCAATTCAAAAATAGTCTAAAACTCCACTTCAAGTCACACTGGCTATGTCCTTGCTCAAACCCAGACTAGCTCTGTGCCATTAACTAAAACATAAACAACTAGCTAAGATGATAAGTACTTTGTATACTGTGATAAAGAAATATGTATCCTGTCTAACTCTATGTCATTATACTGCCTACCGTCCTTGCTAATATGTTATTAATGTTACATTTGTAGTAATCTCAGAAATAGTAATGGCAGTCTTGTACTTGTATGTAAATAGCCTATGTTTTTGTTAAGTTCTTTCAGCTCATTTACTGTACCTAATTATCAATGTAACTCTGTTGGAGCTTTTCTCCCCAGGCCTCCACTGAAAAAGGACATGTATCCAGTCGGACCATCCCGGTTAACAAATGTAAAATAAAATAAAATAAATAAATAATAATAAATAGTTTAGTCATGAGTGGAGTGAGCTTCTGAGTTATGGACCAATCGGTACAGCATGTCCTGTTTATGTCTGTGCTGGGGTTCAGGCCTGTCATGTGCATAGGTCACCAGCATTCAGATTTTACATGGTGCCAAATGTCCATTGATTCCAGCTTGGTCATGGCTTTATACATCAGGCATAGATCACCTCTAGCCAGGCGGTATGGCACTGTGTGGAGCTACAGTTTGTTTAATCAGGCAACACATGGCATCTGTTACAGCTTTGAGATCCTCCTGGTGGGGTATTTGTGGGGTCTTTCCAGTTGATGCAGGTGTCTGCTAAGGTACATCCCACAAGGGCCATTGTACGCAATTGTGAGGCTGCTGATGGATGACTGGAGAGGCACAATGACCTACCCTGACCTAGCTGTGCTTACCTTCATGATTAGGTGGGTATATGTTATGTTTCTGTAACCACTACAGACACATAGTTGTCACATGCAGGATATCTATCACCTTGTGTCCCCAGGTCTCTTATTGCTCCTGATGTACTTAATGGGTTAACACCTATTTGGTAATTTGTGGCCACGTACTGTGTTTCCACAGGGAATGACTATACACTATTCTGCATTTTGCTTGTTGACATGTCTGTGGCACCACTTGTCTGTTTCTATGTGTGCCTTTTGTAGGATGCTTGTGTCAGCTGGAGGGTCCGATATGGTGGGCAGTTTGTAGTCATCTGCGAACCTGTTCAGACACAGTCCTTCCATGTTGGCCTGTACCTATGTGACATATATACCATACAAGAGAGGTCCCAGGACTGTGCCTTGTGGGATGCCAGTTGTACCTGGTTTGTAGTCTGACATGGCTGCAGCATTTCTGACCAGGTCAGTTCTGTCCTTGAGCTGGTTTGCAACCCATCTACTTGGATAGGGGTTTATAGTTAGGCTGGTGAGCTTATCTGTACTGAACAACTGGGGTATTGTATGGAAGGGTTTAGCAAGGTCCAGATAGGCTGTGTGAACCACATTCCCCTCATCAATGGCCTTGGTGCATGTTTCACATGAGTCAGACATGTTTAAGGGGCAGGATCTGCCCTATGAAAGCCACACTGTGTAGGGTCCAATGTCTGTAGGTACCCAATCTCGTTATTCCTGGGGTCCATGATCATCCTCTCCATTACTTTGCCGACCAAGATAGTCAGGGTTGAGGGGTGATAGTTTGCAGTATCCATTCAGGCACCACCTTTGTGGTGAGGGACCACTGTTGCTGTACACTGCTCTTTGGGTACATATCCTGTGGTAAGACTGAGAGTGAGCAGTAGTGCTATTTGGTGTTCCATTCTTCTTACAGTTCTTGTTGGACACAACCCAGGACACCATCTGGTACCATTGATGCTGTGTGGTTTGCTTTGTAGATGCTGGCTGTTACCTCAGCATCTGCAATGTCAGGGGGCCAGCACTCTGCTGGGATAGCTATTTGGCAGTTTGGTGCTGGTGGGGAGTTTGCAAAGAATCTGTTAGGTTGGATGTTGGCAATGTGTGTGGGTTTGGTGTATTGTTTGTGATATTTGAGTACTGCAGAGCATATCTGTGGATTATCACCATGGTTCCTACCATCAGTTAGGACAGCTGTGTGATTATCCTTTGTGTCCTGCACAATTTGTATCGTCATAGGTTCATAGGTTCATACTAGGCTATCTGCCCTGGCCATGTTTGAGCCTAGACAGACTGTGTGTGGCTTTCGACACCCCTTGCAATGTGCATATTATGCCCATTTAGGGTTTACTTTACTAGATGTGACACAGAGATGGCCCCCAATGTACACCTACTATCTCCCATGCACTTGACTGGATTTCTCTTGTTGAGTATGAGTGTGGAGCATGGACTGGGATTCTGTTCCAGGGTGTAAGGAGCCTCTGGGTTATGAATCTGTCCCTCCAGCACATCCTATTTATCTATGTGTGGAGGTTCAGATATCTCACTGTGGTGTCTCTGCTGGATTTGGAGTTTCTGCAGTAGAGCATTGTCCATTCATTCTGGATTGGACATGGCCTTGTACATCAGGCATACATCGCCTCTGACTGGGCAGTATGCATGTGAATTGGGCTGTGGTTTCTTCAGCCAGGCAACAGATGACAAATGTTTGGACCCTTTATCCTCTTGGTGAGGTACGTTTAGGGTCTTTCTAACTGCTGTAGGTGGCAGGTAAGGTACATCCAAAATGGGGCATTGTTCTCAAGTATGGGCCTGATAAGAGAAGAGTATGGGGGCACAGTGACCTCTCTTGATCTACATGTGCATCCTTTCATGTTAAGGTGGGCAATATAGCAGGTCTTCCTGGCCACCTTGGCAATGTGAGTGTCACATGAAGGGTTACTATCCACTTGTGTCCCTTGGTCCCTGATTACTTCTTCCGTACATAATGGATTACCACCTATGTCATACTTTGTGTGTGCCTTGTTTGGTATTTGGTGAGACATTCATACTCTGCAGTGTCTTCAGGAAGGCTGGCTGGGGTTCCTGGGTTTGGGAGGGTGGTCTATAGCAGGCTGCAAACTGGGACGCAGTTTGAGCCACTGTTACTTGCCCATGGATAGTCCATGCTGCTTCTTGCTGTGGTACCAACCTGGGGGTGTGGTTATCCTTGACAATTATTGATAGCCACACTCCTATTGTAGTTTGTTCCATGTTTTGGGGCTGTAAAGCATGGTATAAGGCATAACCTGGTAGTGTTAGGGTGCTCTTCTGAGCCTTGACCCAGGTTTTTGTTACAGAACAGATATTACCATTCTCCATACTGTGGTGGGTTTGGTCTGCATGCATCTTGCAGTTTAGACTTCTGGCATTGGGTAGCATTACGTCCAGGTTGTTATCCCTTGTGCTACCTAAGGTGGTGGGTTTGTGTTTCCAGCCTTACCTATTCAAGTCACAGTGGGGGTGACAACAGCCTTTGCCAGTATCCACACAGCCAGGTGTGCTGGGTGTGTGCCATCCCTAGCAGGTGGTGCATCATGTCTTGCCCGGCATGTCATCCCAGGCTGTCAAGCATTTGTTCCCCTTTGACTAACAGCAATACTTCAGCCAATTATTGTACTTGATCTTGTTGTCTTCATAGTGTGGCATCATGCTTGGTGAGGGTGAGATGCTAGGTAGGGTCATCATGTTTGCATATACTAGATGATGTTACATTGCTTAACACATGGCAATCATGCCTCAGGTGGTGCTGCAGGGCTGCCTATGTCGGATGCACATAGTACACTCCCTGTACATGTTTGAAAGCAGGTTGTGCCATGTTAGGCATCCCTTTTACTATATGAGTGAGTCAGAGAGGGGTATCATTCCCAGGGTTCCTACTGAGCCAGTGTATGTGCTATGCGTTGCCTCTTTGCCAAGGCCAGGGCATACTGGGCACGCCTCCTTCTGCCTACTGGGGCAGGCTCAGGTTGTTCCTCCTCTGAGTCACGCTCTGCCTGTGATGGCCTTGGTAATGGTGGGGAGCTGTTTGTCCCAGCCCTATGCTGGTCCTGCTGCAGCTGTTTTCGCAGAATCATATTATGTAGCATAGCACATACCATGACAATTTGGGTACATGTAGTTGGTGAGTACTGCAAGGCTCCACCAGATGTGTCCAGGCACCAGAACCGTGACTTGAGCAGCCCAAACACACGCTCTATTACATTTCGTGTTTGTGCGTGTGCCTCATTATGGTGTTCTTGTTCAGGTGTGTGTGGGTTTCTGATGGGTGTCATCAGCCATGGCTTCAGTGCATATCCAGCATCCCCCACTAAGTGACCATGTGGGATGTCCCCATTGGCAAATGTCTGGTACAGCTGCGTCAGATGCCAGATATGGGAATCATGGTAGCTTCCAGGGCAGCCAGCACACACATTCGTTATTATGCCCTGGGCATCACACATGACATGGCACTTGATGGAGGGGAAGCCCTTGCGGTTAATGTAGGCCCTACCCCGCTCACCAGCTGGTGCCTTGATGCATATATGCGTGCAGTCTATTGCACCCACTACCTCAGGGTATTCCGCTATTTGCTGGAAGAGTTGCATATTGCTGGCCAATGCCTCATGGGAATTGGGGAAATATACATGATCTCCGACATGTGCTGACATGGCATCCAGGAACTGGTGCAGTACCCTGGATGCTGATGCCTGTGAGATCCCCATCATATCACCAGTTGGTCTCTGGAAGGTACCTGTTGCTAGTATTCTTAGGCCAACACATACCTTGGTTTCCACTGGGATGGGTTCCCCTCTGTTGGTTCTGTGTGTGAGGCGTGGCCTGCACAGCTCAACAATTTGCTGCAGGAGGTCTCTGTCCACTCTATAGCACTCCACTATCTCCAGCTCATATAACCCCTGGTAGGTGACCCTGGGCCTGTACACTCTTCTCCGTCTCCTCACTGTGGGTTGTCTGGTAGCATTTGCATTGTCACCACCCTCAGCAAGTCTCCTGTGTCTCCTTATAACAGCTATGGCAGCCCCTAGCATGTTTGGTCTGAGTGCAGCTTTTTCAGTTTTCACTTCTAATAGGTTACTCCTGTCTTGCAGTGTCTCTTGAGAGAAACATACTGCAATGCTGTTTGCAGTGTTTTAAGTGCTAGGCTGAGCTAGTATTCTGCCTGTGTAATTGCCTGCTTCTAATTGTTTTCACCTGCTAGCTCTACCAGTATTCCCTGCTAGCTTCCTACTATTTCTTCTGCTTCCTTTTTCCTCTCTGTTTCCTCAGGGGGGAGCAGCGCGCATACCAGCGTAAACACGCTCATAGTGGCTACCACGCGCGCACACATGCTTACACGGACTAGAATCTGCTTATTCAGGTTAAAACACGCGCACACCAGCACAAACAGGTTTACAGATCTTTAAACAGGCACCTACATGCTTACTCTGTCTTACTCGCGCCTCCCAGCATGCACACGCGCACATGCACACACAGCAAGAAACTTTGGTGTTAGCCACAGTGTACACCTTCCATTTCTTGACTTTCCCATGCTTATCTGTTGACACTCCTCTTTCTATGCTGTGTGACTGACATCTTTCACATACCACTTTGCTCCAATGAGCTTGATTTCTTTCTAACATTCCCCCCTGTGATGTCACCTATCTCCTACTCTGTTACTCCCCCTTATCTAACTCTTACACTACACAGAATGTGCTCATTTGCTATGTGACAGTGAGATTCACTATCCTACCACTCATTTACATAGGATTGCCTACTAATGCTTAGTTGCGTGTCTTACACTCAGCTTACCCCCTTAGCAACCATTAAACGGTGGCCATGTTGTTTTTGGTTTGCTAGTCCCTGCATTGTAAATCCATGCATTGCATAAAACCCACATTTGTGGGTTTAAAACCTTTATTTTTATGTTTTATATAGCGCAGCCTGTTTGCACGGGGCTGCGCTGCGTTTAAACCTCGCCGATTGTTGAAAAAAAAATATTTTTATTTCATGCTTGCATTGATTTACCATGCCAATGGCCACATATTTGGCCATTGGCATGCTGCCTGACACATATGCACACTTTATTTGGAGCTGACATGGCTCCATTGTGTTATTTGCAGAAGCATACTCAGTTGTCAACTGAGTACATTTCTGCACCTAACATGACTCTCACACGGGCTGGTTTCAGCTTCGTGGATCGCTAATCTACCTCATTTGCATGCCTTTCAGCTGCAAGTGAGGTAATTAGCATATCCACGCCCTGCCTGTGTAAGAGACGTTTTAGCTGGTCTCTTACACGGTATTTCGGGCTGTTCCTGGATCGCTATGGCTGCATGGAGTCTTACACGACTCTTAGACTCTGTGCAAGCCATCATGAATCCTGCCCTATGTCTGTGAAGCCAGATAACATACCAGGTTGCCTACTGGTCAGCTTGAAACATTTTTTGTCTGATCCCGTTCTGAAGCTATTTAATATCAGCCTCAAAACAGGTTTTATGCTGGATGAATGGAGGATAGCAACAGTTATTCCCTTGCACAAAGTGTGTGTGTGGGGGGGGGGGTTCAATGTACCTGGGTTATTACAGACCCATAAGTCTGACCAGTCTAATTTGTAAGGCTATGGAAGGGAACATTATGGAATTAAGAAAGAAGAATATAAGTAACCTACAGTCTCTCAACCTACACCATTTTGAATTCATTAAGGGCAGTCCCTGCCTACTTAAACTGGCTGACTTCCTTGAAAACGTTAGTGAAGCAGTGGATGAAGACAAAACATTGCATTCCACACATCTAAACCTCAAAAAGGCATTCCACACCATCTGTCATTCAGATATCTAGAGGAATCCTTCCAGCTAAATGACATTCCCTATGTAACTAATTGGCTAGCAAAATTGCTCAAAAGCAGAACACAGGAAGTTAAAGTGGGTAGCTCTACCTTCTGCAAAAGACCTGTCACTAGCAATGGGTGCCATCATAAACTCCCCGGAAAACACAAAGATCCTCCAAGATGGCCTATTCCAAATAAATACCTAGTGTCACAAAATAGACTAAAACAAAATGCTAAGAAGTGCATAATCATCCCCCTTGGCAAGCATGATTCCCATTTGTAACTATCAGCACACCCCTGAAAACTGATCTCATAGTTTGGTATTTGGGAAGCTACATTGACAATTAGATGTCCTTTCATCAGCATGTATCCATTGCTGTAAGACAATCATTTTTTATTGCACAACTTATATTGAATGGTATTGCATCCAGATCCAGAGATGTAGTGGTTCTACTGTATTTGTCACTCCAGTCATTGAGTGTAATGCCTCTTTTGTAATGCACCTGTCCAAACACTTGTCACAACTGGGATGACAGCAACATTTTCTCATTAAAAAAATCAAGTGCCTACATCATAAAATCTATGCTGGTCATCTCAAAGCCTTGTCTCTCTTCTCAGTATTATACAGGCTACTGAGATGTAAACCTTGCCTTGCATATAGTGCTTCAGCAGACTGTCTTCCATCAAATCTATTATGTATTCACAAGTTCGACATCTTCATCAACACCCACTCAAGGGATCTCAATCTCTTTTGCAAAATAATTAAAATATTTTGGAGGGGTGGGTATGTATCACAGAGAATGCTGTTTCTATGAAACTTCTTTCTACTCTACATAAAGCAAAGTACTTCGATTACTATATTCAAATATAATTTGGACAAATTGATGGATGACCACAAATTCACCACCATTTTACTATCCCTGCCTGTCACATAGCCTTGTTAAGCTCATCTCTCGGTTATTCTTATGTCAAATATAATGAATAAAAGCTACCATGGCACTGTAAGGCTAGGCTTCTTAAGATCCTCATAGATGAGTAACCTATAAAGTACCCATGAGCCTATAAGAGAAGTCAGTAAACGGCCACAAAATGTGTAAGCTGTCTGTTAAGCACACAAAGAGGTGATCATGTTTTCACTAGGGAAGATATCACAGAATACCAAAGACTGTTGGAGCAAAAAATGACTATAACAAACATCATAAGAAAAGCTATGTTGAATGAATATGCAGAAAAAAGATGGTAAAATAAATTAAATGTTATATGCAAAGTGCAGCAAAATGAATATAAGGCACTAGCACTGATAAGATGGTTAAAACAGACATAAACTAATTCAAATAATCTAGGAAGTGAGAAATACTCAGAAAAAATATGATAATCAGTTTGGAAGTAAAAAATATGAATAAAACTAGTAAAAAATGGTCTCCATTTCTTTCTCTCTCTCTCTCCCTTTAATTTCTCCAAAATATTATTTTAGTTACATACCTTGATGGGAATGGACCCTATTTCTATGTAAGACCATAATTAAATTTAATAAAATCAGTATTACTTCAGTCGATGATGTTAGCCAAGACTGCTCTTCTCAACACCCGCAATGTATCCAGAACATACCTCCCAACACCTTAGTCCAAGAAATCTGAACAAAACCTAAAATATTGGGGGATCTAAGGCCCAAAAATAGGGACAGATTTTAAATATTACCTTAGTAAGTTGCTAGAATAACAGGATTTGTATTAGCATGGATTTTCTGATGGATATAAAATATGAAACTCAAATGTATATCATTGTGCAATGACTTCAGTCCTCAGTAATTTGCCAAAAAAGTCATACATTTTATGAGGAAAAGACCAAAAATAAGAGTCAAAATCTGGACATCCTGCAAAAATGTGGACAGCTCAGTGGTATGATCCAGAATTGCCTCCTTTGGCAGTTCATCTAGGATTAGTTGTATTGGTAGCATATTTAAGTACAATTGTATAATCTTTTTTATTGGTCCTGTTGCTCCTTCTCCTATAGGGTCTGTCCGAGTGTCTTTCATCCACAGTGCTCTCATGAATGCAACTAATGACAAAATGGACTATACCGTACCACCAATGTAAATTAATACTGAGTTTCAATATAATGCACTTGCTGACCATAAAAAATGGATATAGATATGCCAGTGGAAAAGTTAGAAATGTTACCAAGGACTTATATTAGAGAAAATATGGTCCCTAAAGAAAACATTAATGTACCATGTGGTATATAATGGTAAAACAAAGATGGTAAACTTGTAGTTATTTTAGGTCTGAAAATCATCATCATTATCAATTCCCTTTTTCCATTTTCAACATGGGGTGGGGGTATCATGTCAAGTGTCTCTATTTCTCCTGATTCAATGAAACTCTCCTACCTTCTTCAAGAGTCATGCCTGACTGTCACAGCTTGTCTTTCAACCAGATCTTTGTTTGACACCCTTGTTTCCTCCTGTCTTCTTCCTATCTGCAGCAAATCTTCTTCACTGGATTATGTTCTGCATTTCTGCACATGTGCCTGAACCACCATAATTTGTTCTCTTTGACCTTCTCTGCAATTGGAGCTATTTTGACTTCTGCACTGATGTCTTCATTTCTTTGTCTGCCCCACAATGTGAATCCTACAACCCATCTTAGGCACATCATCTCAATCACCACTTGCTTTCTGAAATGATCTGCCTTCACTGCCCAGGTTTCTGTACCATACAATAGTACTTGTCATGCTACTGTTTTGCACTCCTTACTTTTCAACATCTTTGGCATATTTGTGTCATATACTACCCCTGACAGTCTGTGCTAGTTGGCTGCAGCTTCTCTGATTCTAGCTTCAACCTCCTCATTCAGACATCCCTTATCCTCAACCACCCCTCCCAAATACTTGAAGCTGTTAACCTGTTCTACTATTTTCCCATCTGTCTCAGTTCTCACCTTCTTCTGATTTTCCACATTCGCTGCCATTGCAACCATCTTATCTATACTTAGTTTCATCCCATGTGCCTTCAGTCTTGTATTTCATTCCCCTGTCTTTTGCTGAAGTTCTTGCTCAGATGCTGCCTGTAATGCCACATTTTCTGCATAGAGAGACTTCACTGATCTGCCCCCACTGACCTGTTTGCAGTGTAGTCTATCACCAGTATGAACAGCAGTGGACTTAGAGCTGAACACTGATGCACACCCACTAACACAGGGAACCTCTCTGTGAGACACAACACTGATCATACTTCAGTCATTGGGTCCTTACATTAATTCTATGAATGTTTCTAGGACCTTGAACTACCACAAGACTGCCCAAATCATCTTTCTTGGGACCTTACATAAAAACACAAAATATCCGTATTTCCAGTAAAATAACAACCAAGAAGAAAGGAAAAAAACTGGAACTAAGCTGAGTGCAAAACTACAGTATTTCCCCAAAAATAAGACCGGGTCTTATACTCTTTCCCCCGCCGAAATACGCATTAGGGCTTATTATCAGGGGATGCCTTATTTACCCCCACATACAACAATCTACATTTATTCATGTACAAAAATCGACATTTATTCATGTACACAAATCGACATTTATTCATGTACAAAAACTTGACATTTATTCATGTACAAAAATTTACATTTGTTCATGTACACAAATTGACATTTATTTGGTACTTTTCTTTTTTTGGACAACAGTTCTACGTAATGCATTAACAGTTGTGTGAGAATTCTGCATAAACAGTGCAACAAACATTTCAACTTCAGAATATCTACACCTTGGCTTTCACAGTGCAATATTTCATGCTTAACAGAAAGTGCAGAAAAAATCTCAATACGTGTATTGGAGGAGGGGAATAAAACTGAAAGTAGAAGCAATCCATTCTGTTGCCCCAATAATGTAAAAGTTTTTCAAATACAGTCATATCATCTTCTTCTGGGACATTGTCATAAGTCTCCAACCCCTGAATTCCATCCTGAATTTCTTGCGACTCCATTTCCTGTAGAAACATTGGCCCCAATCTGTCATGCCTAGCAATAGAGCTCTCCTTAAATGAGCACTGCTTGTCCCTGTAGCCTGATCGTAGTGCATTAGCAACACAGCTGTCAGTGATTTAATCCCATGAATTTTTCGCCCAAGTCACGACCTTTTGCAGGCTAGGCTTTACAAAGTTTCCATGCTGATTTCTCTCCATTCTATTTTCAGTGTAGTCATTGAGTTCCATGTACAAATGGTCCTTGAATGGCTTGTTTATTGCAATATCAAGAGTCTGGAGATAGGCAGTTATTCCTGCAGGAATCATTATTTGATCTATTCTTCTCTGTGCAAGGAATTTCTTCATGTCTTTAGTGCGGTGAATGCTTGCTGAATCCCGGACTAGCAGAATTCTTTTGCCACCTCGGAAAACATGTGACAGCATTACATGGACCCACTTCTTTATAACTGCTTGTGTGTGCCAGGCTTTTTCGGTTTCAAGAATGCAAATGCCTGAAACACGTTCAGTCTTATCTTTCTTGCCCTTACTAATGATTAGAGGTGGGGTTTTCTTTCTATCTAGATGAATTGTCAAAATACTGGTAACACGTGCACTCTCATAACTAGTGGAGGGAATGTAGATTGACTAGGCACCCCTCTGATCAATTGTTGTTTGAGATCCTTGGCCCATAAATACTGCAGTTTCATCCATAGCAATCATGTTGGAGAGTTGGTATTTAGAAAAGTTGATGCCATCAACAAAGGACTTGAACACAAGTGCACGTTTAATAACTTCAGTATCTTCCAGCTTGAACAGTGTTGATGATCTTCTTAGAGACAGTTCATATCACTGAAGGAAGCCATCCAGCCAATGTTGTGATGCTTTAAATTCTTCTGGGGATATTTCTAACTATGGTGCCATTGCAAGGGCAAATGCTTGAATATCAGCCCTGCGCACAACCAAAGCCTTTGCTCTCCTGTTAGCAATCCATTCACAGATTATGTCTTCCAGCTCAGGAAATAATGGTTGCTGACCTGATCCACACTTGCATTTCTTAGCATTTCCCTCGTTGGCCTGTTGACTGAGGTTATCGTATGTTGCAAGCCATTTTCGGACCATTCAGAGATCTAACTTCTTCTCTTTGCAGAAAGCTGACAGATTCTTTCCCGGGAGTCCTCCATGATTCCTTCTTGTACTCCACAGAATAGCTCTTTCTTTTTGCGCTCATCTTGTCTGGGGGGGGGGGGGTAATTGAAGACCTATGAGACCAGAGTGGCATCACAAAATGGCAACGGTTAAGAAGACACAAGCACAGACGTTCGTTATCAAGTACACGCACTTTACACGTGTTGTCTGTACTTTAACCAGTCAAAGTACACCTGGCAATATTTATGGGCCAAGGATCTCAACCATCAAGTATGAGTGATGATTAGGGTTAGAGTAAGAATCGTGGAGGACTCCCAGGGAAAGAATCTTACAACTTTTTGCAAAGGGAAGAAGTTGGCTGTCTGAATTGTCTGAAAATTACGAGGAGAGTATAACCTCATTCAACGGGTGTCAATAATTTTATTTTATAATTCAACACATCCGTCATGTGTTGTTGATCATCTTAACTGGGGCTTATTTTTGGGGTAGGGCTTATATCATGACCAATCTGGAAAATCATGCTAGGTCTTATTCTCTGGTTAAGTCTTATTTACGAAGAAATACGGTACAAAATGTTTTAGCATACACAGCTCTTTATTCCAAGCTTTCGTCAAAGACTTCATCAAAATGATGTTTTGATGAAGACTTTGATGAAATCATGGAATGAAGAGTTGTGTACACTAAAACATTTTGTAGTTTTGCACTCAGCTTAGTTCCAGTTTTTCCTTTTTTCTTGGGACCTTGCTGCATACATGGAGCAGATAAATCTCTATGCATTACAAAGGATTATGATCAGATTTCTGATATGTAAAACAGTATTATGTGTTCTTGACATGGATGTCAAGATTCACCTCTAGAGCTTTTCTCTCAAGGTGAATTTCATGGCATCTATGTCTCAAACACAAAATGAATGCAATAGAATCTGTGGCCTGATCATAGTCCTCTGTATTATGCATTGTATACTCCTGGCCCTACCTCTTTTAAACCTTCTTGTAAATACGTGGGCATATATATTTTTTACAATTATGTTCTATTATGTCACTATACTGTGTAATTTAGTTATACCTTTGATGTTAACTTACTGTTATTACTATGTTTGTATATGTAATCTAGGTTGGGTCTGCATATGGTCAGACTCAATCAGTGCTCATCCCTCTTAACAAAATTAAATAAATAAAATGAATAAATGCCTTTTTTATTGCTGTGGATGCACCTTAAGTGTCCAGATGTGATCTGTATGAAATTAGCTCCATCTGGGAGGACTACTGCAATGCTACAAACAGAATTCAAAAGAAATGATGTGTTAGTGATAGTAGATCATAGTTGTTAGAAGAAAAGTTCAAATGCCTCAAAAAACAAAATAGCATCAAGCAATTCATAGCATTCAACCTCAGAAGGATTAATCACAAGATTTGCTCAAATGTTGAAAAAGGTTACTAAGGCAATGAATCTTATAAATCAGCAATATAAACCACTGCAGTAGGTCACTCCAAGGCAAGTACAAATATGACTCAGTCATTGTCCATGCTGGTGTGAATGACCTGAGACGTACCTCCTTGGACTACATGAAAAGAGACATAAAGGAGCTCTCTGAGCATGTAGCCCAGGCCGGTATGAACCTGACCTTGAGTAGCATCTTACCCTCACCAAGAATGATGCCACAATATGAAGACAAGATGATCAATTTCAACAATTGGCTTAAGTACTGGTGTCATTCAAAGGGGATCCAATGCCTGTCAGCTTGGGATGATATGCTCGACAAGCCACGATGCTTCGCTAGGGACGGCTTGCACCTGTCACCCCTGGGCTTTTGGATATTGGCAAAGGCTCTTGCTACCCCCATAGTGCCTTTTGTAGACAAGGCTCAAAAGACAAACCCACCTCCATAGGTATCACAAGGGATAAGAAACTAAGAGTAATGCTACTCAACGCCAGAAGTCTAAACCTCAAGATGCATGCACTCGAAACTCTCCTTAGCATGGAGAACATCGATATCTGTGCAGTAACAGAAACCTGGTTCAAGGCTCCCAAGAGCACCCCAGCACTACCAGGTTATACCTCATACCATGCTTTTCGGCCCCAAAACTTGGACCAACCACAAAGGAGGGAGTATCGATATTCATCAAAGATACCCACACCTCCAGGTTGGTGGCAAAGCACGAAGCATCAGAGACTATCCATGTGCAACTAACAGTGGGTAAAACTGCCTTCCAGTTTATAGCCTGCTACAGACCACCCTCCCAAATCCAGGAACCCCACTCGGCCTTCCTGAGAACACTGGAAAATATGAAGGTCTCTCCAAACACCATTATATTGGGTGACTTCAACTACCCAAATATAGACTGGGAGCATTACTCTAGCTCCAACACCCCAGCCCAAAGGTTCCTAGAATTTATAAACTCAAATGCTATGGAACAACTTGTTACCACTCCCACAAGAGGGGAAAACATACTGGACCTGATCATCACCAACATGGGGACTCTATGCTCCAGACCAGAAGTGTATCCCTCACTTGTAAGATCAGACCATAAACTAATCTCACTGGATATTCACATCCTGACCCCACCCCCTGCCCAGAAAACCACAGTGAAAAACTTCTCTAAATCAAATTTCACACTCCTCATAACCAAGGTGGAATCCTTCAAAGCTCCCGGGCCTGTGGAAAATACGGCTCAGACCACAGAATCCTTTGCAAATGCATTCTATGAACACCTTCAGGAATGCATGGATCATGCGATCCCAAATAAAACTAAGATCCAATCCTCCAAAGGCAGATGTCCTGTCTGGTGGACCCCACCCATAAACAAACTATACAATAGAAGGAGGAAGCTACTAAATGATAGAGCAAAATCCCAAAAAGGGAAGGCATCACTGATCAGTATTAGCAAAAAACTACGGGCACTCATAAAATTGTCTAAGGCCAGCTTCGAGAGAAAAATTGCGCAGGACACTAAGGATAATCACAAGGCTTTCTTTAGTTATGTTAGGAACCTGGGTGGTAATTCCCAGATATGCTCAGAATTAGTCCAAAATGACAAAAAATACACTGAACCCACAGACATTGCCAACGTCCTAGCTGACAGGTTCAGCGCAAACTTCTCCCCCCCCCACCAAAAGGGCAAATATCTATCCCAGCAGAGTGCTGCCCCCCTGACATCTCAGATGCTCAGGTAAGAGCCGCCCTCTCCAAAGCAAAAAACACAGCATCAATGGGACCAGACGGTGTCCCGGGCTGTGTCCTACATGAACTCCAAGAAGAGCTAAACCCAAACATAAAACTACTGTTTAATCTCAGCCTTACTACAGGATATGTGCCCAAAGAGTGGTGTACAGCAACAGTGGTCCCTCTCCATAAGGGTGGTGCCTCAACGGATCCTGGAAACTATCGCCCCATAAGCCTGACTAGCTTGGTCTGCAAAGCTATGGAAAGGATCATCATGGACCTCATAAATAAAGATATTGGGGACCTACATACACTGGATCCTACCCAGTTCGGCTTTGTTAAGGGCAGATCCTGCCTCTTAAACCTGGTTGATTTCTTTGAAACAGCCACCAAGACGATTGACGAGGGGAAGGTGGTCCACACAGCCTACCTGGACCTCGCAAAAGCCTTCGATACAATACCCCACTCAGGCCTTATAGATAAGCTCACCAGCTTAAATATAAACCCCTATGTCACTAGATGGATTGCAAACTGGCTCAAGGACAGAACCCACATGGTTAGAATTGCTGGAGCCATGTCAGACTCCAAACCAGTTACAAGTGGTGTTCCACAAGGCTCAGTCCTGGGACCTCTCTTGTTCGGTATATATATTTCTCGGAGGTACAGGCCAACACGGAAGGACTGTGGCTGACCAAGTTCGCAGATGACTGCAAACTGGGTGCCATAATCGACTCTCCAGCTGACACAAGCATCCTCCAAAAGGGCCTCATAGAAACAGACAACTGGTGCCAGAGCCATGGCCTCAAGCTAAATGCCAAAATGTGTATAGTCATCCCCTTTGGCAAAAACAAAGTGCCCACAAATTACCACATATGTGGTAATCCATTAAGTACAGAAGAAGTAATTAGAGTCCTGGGGACCCAAGTTGATAGCAATCTCTCATTTGACAACCACATGGCCAAAGTGGTTAGAAAAACATTTTATATAGCCCACCTAATCATGAAGGGATTCACATCTAGATCAGGGGAGGTCATCGTGCCTCTTTACTCATCCCTCATCAGGCCCATAATTGAGTACAATGCCCCTTTTGGAATGTACCTTACCAGACACCTGCAGCAACTGGAAAGACCCCAAAAGTACCTCACCAAGAGGATCAAAGGGCTCAAACAGATGCCATATGCTGCCCAGTTAAAGAAACTCCAGCTCTACTCAGTGGCATACCGCCTGTTCAGAGGCGATCTGTGCCTGACGTATAAAGCCATGTCCAACCCGGAATTAATGGACATGCTGCACCTCAGAAAATCCAAATCCCATCGAGCTACATGCTCAAGAGACTTGAACCTCAGCTCTGAAATAAATAGGACATGCTGGAGGGACAGATTCATAACCCAGAGGCTCCCTTCACTCTGGAATAAAATCCCAGTCCAGGTTAGGCAGAGTCCCTCATTGACTATCTTCAAGAGGAATCTTGATGAGTGGATGGGAGATCGTAGGTTTACCCTGGGTATCACTTCTGTGTCACTGTTAGACAGAGGCACAGTATACTAACCTCAAAAAAGGGCATAGCAAAATAAATTTAAAATGGGTGGCGAAAGCCAAACACATTCTGGCTAGGCTTATAAATGCCCTAGGGCAGATAGCCTAGTATGAACCTATGAACCTATGAACAGATATGTTTTCTGTCAGAAGATACAGATCATGTAATCATAACTCGGTGCCAGCGATGATATTACTGAACTAGAACTTTGGATATTGAAACCTGACATTAGAAAAGCAGTACAGAACAAGCAATTCAAACATATGAATGGAAGGTCAGACAGATGTTTTTCTATTAGAAAATACTTGTCAATACATGATTATATAAATGATAAATGGCAAGCAGGTGAAATTGTCTCAAGCATAACAGGGCTACTGGTGTATGCAAATTATATAGAAGATGGTACATAGGCCAGATTCAATGTACCTGAGCATCAGAAGACTTAACATTTACTGCATGACAAGTGAGTTTTTGCAGAATGCCTGATAACCAAGTGCACATAGCCAAGTATGATATCTGACCACATTTCATGCCTCCAAGGATGGATACAAATGCCACAACCCAAGAAGAATGTGCAATGAAAGCCTTACCCCTAAAAGGATGGAATACCAGCATCAGTGTCATACTCAATAGATGGCGTACTTATACTAGGAAGTAAAAGCCCTAGCTCACCTGATTCAATTCTTACCTTGCATCTTACACAATTAAATTAACTAGCTGTACTATAGCCTCAATTTCTCATGCTCTATCCTCAGGAGTTCCATTCTCCCAATACTTTTCTCTAATAATATCCACTTAGTCCTACTTATACAATGTGTTACTATATGCACTTCAATTTCACAGTAATCATATGGTATTATTCCCCGAAGTGTTATACAGGACCTAATCAGAGTAAGATTCTTTTCACAAAATATAGATCTCAACCAAAAAAAAAAACTGAAAAAAATTCAGACTCATTGGCACTCGAAAATATTTAGCATTCACATCACTGAACTGTTCCAGCCTGTGTGTCTTAACATAATTAAACAGATCTCTCAGTATAAGTATCTTGCCATCTGGGTAGACCAGATAGTTTCCTTCACTGCCTACATCAGAAAAAACATATGCAGATTCCAATCTTTTCTGGAAACCTGTTATTGTCAAGATAACCACCTTCCAAAAGATACAATAAGTATACTAACCAAAAGTTTTACTGAAACCAGCCTTAGAATACATACTTCCAATGATATTAATCTGCTTAACAAAAACATTAAAACTTTCAAACTTGTCTAAATAATGTATGTTTCATGTGCGGCTCCCAAAAAAAGGTGCACCATTTTATTAGTATGTTAAAATATGGTTCTTTGCCAGTTATCCTTCAAACACTTTTCCAACATCAGTAATTTTAAGCATTAACTCTTACATCAGAATTAATATTCTTCTTTTGCAGAATCCCTAAGATAATCTTACATCAGAATTAATATTCTTCTTTTGCAGAACCCATAAAATAAAGGACTCAATATGGATCACTTTGACCTACAACCTTATCACAAGCACAGGTAATAACCCTGTTGTACACTGTAAATAACTCCTTCAAACATTTCATAGTTTCTGCTTTACAGTTTTAGAACTCATTGTTTACAGTTACCAAACAAAACAGTCTACAACTATCTATATCTGTCCTAAAAATCTGCTTAACTTATTTAAATGGACTGCGAACAGAAACTACAGACAATTGTCCTCCTTCTGTTTCTTTGATATTTTTCTTGTAACAGTTTTAATGATTCGCCTCAAGGTAGTCAGTTTCCTTTTCTTTATTTCTTCACCTACTAATGCATATTACAAAGCACTGTCAGGAAAAACCAGTATTGTCACCATACTTTGTATGACCTTACTTCACTGTATTAGCACTGAGTTTCTATGTATTTATGCATTTATGTACAATTAAGTTCATTAAATCTTTGTTAAAACACACACTATGGAAAATGAATATTTAACCTCAGACATGATATATGTGTGCTCTCCTGTTTAATAACTGTATTTTTAAATTGTAAAATTACTTTTTTGAATAGGTCATGGTTGAAAATAGACCCTTGTGGACCAGCCCACTTACCTGAAATAAAATAAATTATAGCTAAATACATAATTGCAAGAAAAGTCTACTTCTCCAAGGTTGGAAGGAGCCCAGTGGTGAAGTAGGCAAACTTTATGTGGAGGACTCTGTTTGGAAGGTAAATTCACTGAATAGGTCTATCAAGTCTAATGTTCAAAAGACATGAAGGCATTAGATATGCTATCCTAAATGTTCATG